>NW_008751878.1:523489-538974 GCF_000715545.1 Opisthorchis viverrini | reverse complement strand
ACAAGATATGTCTGCCAACCGATGTCAGTGGCGTTCTTGTTGTCAGTTTCTATCCAGATCGCCTGAGTGAATGTCTGGAGGTGTAGGCATCTCGGAATGATTGTGGTAAGCTAGCACTCAGTCCCTTCCCCGTCAACTTTCATGCTTTTCTCCACAATAAGGCTTGCAAATAAATCATGGTTATACAGCAGCGGAACACTGATATCATGCTGCCGATGATGACATAGTTACTAACTCGTGCGTGATGCCCTAATCGGCTCAAAGAAACTTCCAAACCCTATCCTTGTTTCCATTTACGCGCATTCACTCGGTACTCACTTGACAGAGATGATACACAGTGATCGAAAGTTGAAAATAAAGCGCTGTCGAGACATATCGGACTACCATCTGCACTTTACGCCACGCCTAATCGTTTCATGATATTCGGATCCATCTCGTTTTCCGAATAAATAGTTCGTTTTGCACAAAATCCCACGTGACCGAACTTTGCCAGCCTCAAACTTTCTGTCAGTCATGAATGAACACATCCGAGGTCCCAGTATGTGTAGCCACAAAGCAGTTTGCTCCATGGGGGGAGTGCTTGAATTTCATTTGCCGCTTGTTTCAAAGTACACATTTGTTGCGTAGATTTCGTACTGATTGAAACGGTTTATTTTGTGCAGTGTAAGACCTAAAGGAATACTCAAACATTGCTGAACGGTGGTTATATGGTAGACCGGGTCAGAAACGGATGTTACGCACATATCTGCTCATAAAAAACCGTTAAGCTATAGCACCCTTTCGGTGCCTAACTGCCATGCCACCCGAAGGGAGCTGGGACACAGTCAGGTTGCCCAAGCCTAGATAGGGGACGTCCAGGGGCAGAGTTCGTGTTCGAACCACGAACCTCCGGGTCAGTAAATATGCGCGCTAACCACTTGGGCCATCTGCGTACATATCCAGACACGCATTCAGGCGATGGGGATAGAAACTGACAACAAAAGCACCATCGACATCGATTAGCAGCCATAACTTGCAGTGTCTCCAACCAGGCGCAGTGAGGATCACGTGGTCCCCATCCTTGAAGTAGCGCTGACGGCACTCAAAGCTTTCGTAGTCTTTTTCACACCCCTCCGCTAAATCAAGGACTGGCCACCTATCTGCTTACGCCATTCTAAACTGTCACGAAAAACAACACTCTCTTCGGCAAACTACGGTTCAGTATACGCAACACATGTCCAGCAGCTTCTGGTGCTGGACACATTCTTCAACCGAAGTACCCGTTGCACAAACGAGAACTCGCTTTCTACTTGCCTCGTTACGGATTCGGCGACACCAACCGACATGAGGTATGGTTCTGAGACAACGGTTGACGAACACCTGAAGACGTTTCGGTTCCGCTGCTCAAACAGACCAAGTCTCACAGTCATACAACAAAACAGCCCATACCGTAGCCTTATATACATGTCACAGCAAGGGATACACCACGTTGACGCCACAGATGCCTCGAATCAGTAAACGCGACCCGAGCCTTGCAAATTAATGCATTCACCTCATCTGTCACACTACAGTCGGAATTAATACAACTTCCAAGACACGTAAAACGCTCCACAACTTCGAGTGCATCTATCTTGATTGTAAGTGGCGTGTTCCGCTCAGATATAGCACCCTTTCGGTGCCTAACTGCCATGCCACCCGAAGGAAGCACGAGGGCTGGGCGGCTTCTTTTCCCGATGCCGTCTGCTTCTTGATGCCCTCTAATTTGTCGTATGTTCCACGAAAACATCCCTCAAATTGTTAAAGATATGACGCCCTCCATAAAATCTCAGATTGACATCGTTCATTAGGAGTTCTACTCTACCCTTCTAGTGTTGCGTGATAATACAAAGTAACAAAACGAGTTGGCCGATTTCAAAAACCTCCTTAAACCGCACCAAACGCGATCCGATGAAAAAGCTCTCGCCGAGTGTTTTTTGAACGCAAAAGTCTGCCTTCGAAAATGGGTAAGGTGTGTAATGATTATCAAAGTAGACTTGGAAATGTGCCAAACAATTTGACGAAAAATAAACTACTAATGAAATGCATCCGTAAGAGAGTGAAAGTAGCCTCAAAGTGTGTGGTGTTTTCACGGAAAGTCAAAATGCTGAAAATTGGGTAAACGGCAAGATCAGGTAGGTGGAGGCACAACATTGAAAACAACGAAACAAAAACATGGACAAACCAGACAATAAATGCATCGTTGCTATCACGAGTCGACTAGAGTGGAGTTTAGCACATAGTGTGACCATATCACAGAGGCGAAGCGCACATGGGGCAGTTCGACCTAGAATTAGAGGGAAATTGTACGAGTTAGGATGGCTAATCTAAACCAACTCCAACACCAGCAGCCTGTACGCCGATTGCTCCGCCAGCAAGTCCGACGCCAGATCGATGCTTTTTCGATTTCTTTTTCACCCCACTGAATAATTCGCGATAATAGTCGGAACGGAGGAAACGATAGTAGGAATCCGACTTCATCAGGTGAAAAATATGACTCTCGGCTTCTTCGAAGCAATATCGATCCAGATTGACATCAGGGGAGGTGTTGCTGAGCTGACGTCGGATAGAATCGGCAATCCGACTGTCCACATTCAGTGGGTCCACGGCGTTGGGGGCCAGATACTGGTTGTAGATGTTGAGCACGCGCTGACGCAGCTCACGTAGTGGGGCTCCTTTGAGCTCCTAGAAGTCAAAAAACGGATATGTTTTGGTAACAAAGCATCGGAGTGAGCAAGAATTATAGATATGTATAGTAGTGAGGGGGGCGAGATGGTTCAAGTGGTTAGAGCGCAAATCTACTGACCAGAAGGTCCGAGGTTCGAACCCTACCTCTGCCTCTCGACTTCTTCTGTATAGGCCTGGGCAATCTGACAATAACCTAGCCCTCGTGCCCTCTTCGGGTGACGTAGCGGTTACGTGCTACAGCTGAACGATAGTACTGAGGATTATGAAAACAGGAAACAGTAAGGCACCACTGTCACAGGAGCATTCGCGGAAAGTATTCATTTTCTGTGAGTATTTCAAGGTGAAAACAATGTACTTAGTCACCAAAATCCTAACTGTGCAGTGCCTTCTACAACGGTGTAACAGGATACAACACCAACGGTTGAGATGAAGTACCCAGACGATATAGCTCTGATTAGTACTCACCAAATCAAGATCCAAACAAAGCCGACAAGGCTACATAATGAGTCTTCCGCACGCACACGCACACACACAGGAAATGGTTCATCCGTTCAACCGTAACACCCTTTCGATGCCTAACTGCCACGCCACACGAATGAGGCACGAGGGCTGGTATACTGCCAGGTCGCCGCAGCCTAGACAGAGGAAGTCGAGAGGCAGAGGTTGGGTTCAAACCACAGATCTTCCTGTCAGTAACTTCGCGCTCTAACCACTTGGTAGGTGCTTTTAGAAGGCTGGGCGGAACCAAACCATGACCACATGCTTATTAATCGAGATGGTAGACAAGTTCGTTTGCCTCAGTAGCTGCAATGAACACGACGGTCCGGCTAAAGTCAATATCATCATTCGAACAGGAAAGGCCCGAGGCGGCCTGTGCCAAACCGTAATATTTGTGGAATGAAAGTGAAATCAGGTTGTCATAACGCTGCAGAGTGTAACCTGTTGCCAAATGAGCCAGAAACCCGATCAGTAAGAGCTGAAGACGATATATTCGGAGAATAGCTGAAATCGGGTGGTAACACTGGTTCAGTACAGTCAAAGTAGGCCACAATGTTTGTGAAAGAGGTTGATAGCGCACGATAAACAAAGCGACGACAAGTCACAGTTTGGACTCGCATGTTCACGTGTTTTGTGGACCAGCTATTAAACACCTTAAACATCTCTCATCGCAAATCACTCGGAAGGTGTGAAGCGGCTAGAGGACGTCAAACCTAACAGCGAAGCCTGAAAGCCAAAAACTGTAAATTCATCTCGGTACGGGGCATAGTGATGATCAGGAACACTGACAGACATGATCCAAACGGTGCGTATGCATCCAAGCTGTTGCCTTTGGTACATCGTTTCCACTTCCCCACTAGAAACGAACGTCTACACCGACCCTTGAACTTACATCTCAGTGATAACGGATATCCAAGATCATAGGCAAACGGGGCTGTGTCAGCTAGAGTCTTTGCGTAATGTGTACATCGTTTATAGCTGATAACTGTGGTTATGATGACAACGACTGGACTGATGAAGATTACTAGAGAAAGCTATTCCCAGGATAGACGATACATTAGGAGAAATTGCAATACCGATTGAGTCTCTTTCGTGTGAAAATCCTAGAGTTAGTGATAGAAGAATCCAACTGGTTTTGGAAGAACTGATTTCGGTTGCATTCCCATCGCACAACCTCAGTGATATTGGTGTTCCAGGGTGATGTTAGAGGGGACGCCTGGCTAGCTGTTACTCGAAATGAACAATGAAGGTGGTGTCATCTACGAACACAAGGATGCAGCGCAAAGTAACGCCTTAACATAAAGTGAAACCAGGGCCGGAAAAAGTAACGAAACCTTCATGCCAGTCCAGTTAATCTGCACCGGGTTTAAAAGTACGCTGCCTATGGATCCTGTTGCTGACTATCTGCATAGAAGACCACCAATTCAGGCGATGAATTCCCGTCACAGGTCAAAGGACAGAACCCTTGACATAGTTGAACAGAACGACTTAGGGCTCACGAGAGGAGCCCGAAGTTTAAAAACCATTAGGTAGGATGCCTGTTGATCTATTTTTACACTTCAAAATCCAGATGAGGCGCTTATGGGGTTGCACGTTTAGTACTGGTCGCTTGGCAAAGACAAATACTGGTGATTCCGATAAAACAGACGATAATAAGATGGAGCGATAGGTATCAAGGCTCAATCTGCCACTTCACTCGGGGGAAATGGAAGAACGTGGGAGTTTTTGCATGCATACGGAGACAGGGATAACGTTGGATGGAAGGCATAGGGTTCTCTCTGGTACAGACATCGGGTTAAGAAGCTGGCCACTCTACATGCAGTCCACACTAATGTTCGCCTAAATCTGACTGCTGACCTCGTGGTGAGGGATGTGAAATGATCGGTTGTTGATCAATTCTGATCATCGGTTTGCTGCTCGGACGTAGATTCAGCTCATAACAGTGGGTGGATGGTCTATCAACAAAGGATTGTTTCAAGCTGGGGATGAACACAGTGGCTCCGAAAGGAACGATAGTACTTCAAGATGCATCGCGTATGGAGTTAGTTGGGAAGTAATCTGTTGTTAATGTTGTGGACACGGTGAGATCCAAAGGTGACAGTTATGCAGTCCCATTCATATCAGAATTAGAGTGACGATCGTTTTTTAGAGAAGAATATATGACAATGTACTGTATAAAACACTCTTTTCGTGCGCTGAATTACCTTCTGTAAAGAGTAGTATGATACGAAGGACAACGCATGTTTATTGGCTCCATGAGGGGAAACTGCATTCAGAAGCTGAGAGCGCATAAGCGGCTGTTTGACGGAATCCAATCAGTCCAGTCTTACTCCCCTTTGCGTTCTTCGGGTAACATGGCAGCTAGGCACCGGAAGGGTGTTGCAGATGAACGCTTATTTACTCCCCTTTGCAACTGAAAACAATTCCGACTCCACTTTGCTCCAAGTTTTCGGTATCATTATCGCCAGTGGTCTTCAGACCACAAAGCTGCCACGTTGCCCAAGCCTCGGCAGGGACAGGGGAGTCAGTCTCCTGAAACTACTCGGTCGCTTATGCCTCTGTAAAGGGTGAACTTGAGGCCCGCCATCTGGAGCTTCTACCTCCAAAGTCTGACTCTCGAAGAAAAAGGCGCGGGCGTTTTTGTGAGCGACATAGTCTGTGATTCAAAAGTGTGATCCACTTTACAGTGGATGAGGCTAGCCTCGCATGGGGGCACAGGGAGTAAGCCAAATGGGGTCTGACTACTCCCATTGCGCTGCTCTAACAACGGATTCCTCTTGACTTCGATGGTGTTGAATAATGGGCCGGCAGTCACGGTCGTATGATGATCGGGGTGTATGGGACGAAATTAACGAGATCACCAGCTAGAAAACAGGAGTCAATAAACCTGAGGCATTGTACATCATCTGTTCACTTACTTGACACGCCTGCCAAAAACGCAAGTTTTCCGCTGAAAATTCCTTTTCTAACCACCGCTGAAATTCCTCTAACCCAATAGGGTCCTTGAGGAGTTCGTGAATGGAGAAGCTCCAACGCTTCACACGCCGTATGGGTAGGTATTTGGGGCGTGCGTCTGTGTTCCAATGGTCTGGATTATCCGAGATCCACGGATTCAGTGCACTCGCAGATTCATGAACGGTCTCGTGCGCTAAAATGCGAAAAAATGACAGGTTAGGAGTAGTAATAAACCATCTCACAGAACGATATATACATGGTGATGCAACAGTTGAACCACCTTCGCGAAAATCTAGTTGCACCTGCCACCTGCCACCGTCAGCCAAGAACATGAGTACGTGATTCAGTGTTAACCACAGTTGAGCGCTACTGGAAAGAAGCGCTAACCAGCTGGACATCCGAGTCCCATTTGACCATACTCAACATACTACTCGTAAGGTTGCTGAAGACTCTTCGACATCCGACGCCCGGTTCCGTCCTTCCTGAAACTCATCAGGCAAGTGCAGTCCCCGATTTACCGTCCATTTCATGTTCAACATCCACTTGAAGAATATGCTAAACGACAGATTTCGTTGGGACCCAGTGGCTTGTGCAGTTAACACCAAATCAATATGTAAACAAGTGTATTTCGAAAATCGATGTTATTCTGAGCTATCACGACCAGGGGATCAAAACACTAGAGAGCACTAGAAGAGTGTCGCAGCCGTCTGAGAATGACGAATACAGGAAGAGTCACACGTAGATGAAGGTGTTGGATGATTTTCCGACGGCGGAAATCCGGGGCATTGAAAAAAGATCCGACAATCGTACATCAAGTACGAAGTCCCAGCAAGCACGCCGATGAAAATGTAGGGTCAACTAATTCCGGTGTGGTACGCGTTGGAATAGCCCGATGGACATGTAAGCGGACCAAAAGTCAACGAATCTAATAGGTCCGATGACCGGTCAATCAGAGTCACAAGCGCTCCTAACTGGGATGCACTTTTGACACGGAAAGTGGAAAATCAACATTATACTTGCTGATGTTCACTAGGCACACGGACACTTAGTGACCAATTTTTCCGTCGATACGCTGAAGTTCATGTTTCATGCGGGTGTTTTCAATATAACAGTTTATGTTAGAATATTTTTGGGATAAAAGTACACGGCGGTAGCATTCCTGCAATCATGAAATGCGGTGCCACCAGCGTTATGTGACAATATACCCCTCCAAATGATTTTCAACCGATATGTCATCGAATGGTTCACCTGCACCAGATGTAGAACGTCTTCTCAGGTAACAGAAACGAGAGCAGTCAGAGGGTTCCAGGATACTACGCATATCTGACTTCTGTGGTCTTCGAGATAGCTCAGTAGTTAGAACGATAGATTGTTGATATGAAGTTCTGTGCTTAAACCCCAAACTCTGCATCTCGAATCATCCTGTCTAGGTTTGGGCAACCTCACAGTACGTCAGTCCTTGTGTGTCTTTCAAGTGGCATGATAGCTAGTCATCATCATTATCGACAGCATGACATCAGTGTTCAACACCATGCTTCACTGCCGTACAACCATGATTTATTTGAAAGCCTTGTTATACACAAAAGAGTAAAGATGAACGGGGAATGAACTTGGTGCTAGCTTACCACAATCATTCCGAGGTGCCTATACCTCCAGACACTCACTCAGACGATCTGGATAGAAACTGACAACAAGAACACCACTGACATTGGCTGACAGCCATACCTTGTAGTGTGTCCAACCAGGCACAGTCAGGATCACGCGGTCCCCATCCTGGAAGGCGAGTAGCACCGACAGCACCTAAGCGTTTTGTGATCTCCTTCATACTTCTCTACCAAGTCAAGGGTGGGCCATCTCTCTGCTTACGCCACTCTGAATCGGGCATGGAAAACAGCACTCTCTTCGGCAAACGATGGTTCGGCATATGCAACACATGTCCCAACCAACGCAGCTTCTGGTGCTGGACACGTTCTTCAATGGAAGTACCCGTTGCACAATCGAAAACGCGCTTTCTAACTGCTTCGTTACGGATTCGCCGACACCAACCCACACGAGCTATGGTTCTGAGACAACGATTTTCGAACACCTGAAGACGTCTCAGTTCCGCTGCTCGAATAGGCCAAGTCTCACAGCAATACAACAAAACAGCCCGCACTGTATAGCATGATAGCTAAGCACCGAGAGGAAGCAACAGCAGGACGTCATGGTCCTCCTCATGAGTTCTGAAGGTTACAGATTATCTCAACAGTTATAACCTCGGGTAGATAGGATATCGTTCAGTTCCTGAGGATGGTTTATTTTTCAGGGGAGCACTGCTGTAGACTCTCCAAATCACTCTATGAAACTTGGCCACCAGAAGTGGATAATAGTCAGTAAGATACTGAAACAGAGAGGACGTAGAGCTGGCCTAACCGAAGAAAATCATGCTTAAATACACCATGTACATCAGTAACAAATATGAATGGATATGAGAGGAAACTGTTCTTGTGCGAAAACGAAAAGTTAACTTACAGAGGTTCTGAGATGTGCCAATCATGTGTCCCAGCGATCCGTGGGTAGTACCACCGCCTGAACCCCCCAAACTCGTACCAGTCGCAACTGAATGACCGGCGGTGTTGTTCGAACTGCCTACAGTGCGGAGAAAGTTTGTGGATCCCGAAGAGACAAAGCCAACAAAACCGGAAGCCCCTATCCGGCCACCACCAATACCCTTGTCCGATGCACTGCGCCCGGCGATGGTGTTGCTGTGAGGTGATGCGGCTCTATTCGGACCCGCAGCGAAGAGCTGCGTGGCGGACGCAGTTGCAGACGGTTGACCGACCGTTGCAGTGGATGGCGTTAGTGCGGAAGCCGATAAGAGCAGATCAAACTCCGAGTACTGATCACAATAGTTCTGAATAGGATAAAACAATGTGATGAAAGACAGACTAATCATTGATAAACGGTGGAACGGTAATGGAATTTAGTTCAAAAGGGCGATGATGCAACACACTACGTAAAAGAGCGAGATTAAAAACAGTCCTAAAGAGGGATGCGAGATGGCTCAAGTGGTTAGAGCGCGAATTTATTGACCGGAAGGTCCGTGGTTCGAACCGCGATGTAGTCGGTCCCTACCACTAAGGTCCACCGAAGCTTTATTGATTATCTGTCCATGGTGGCCACTTCCCGTTCGAAAACGTTTTCCATCCAAGTTGCACTTGCCTTGGTTTATGTGGGTGAGTGGAATGCACCCAACACTGTACCTAGTGTATACACACTGTGCTTGACTGTACTTGTTCAACGTTTTTAACTGTACCACATGTGCAGTGGCTAATGAAAGTCCGTGAGGCGGTTCCAACTCATTTCTTATATGCCATCCGGAAGGATAGAGGAAATATGGCAACCATTGGAATAGGAAGTAAATAAGAACGAAAGGTCAGGGTAATGGCCCCAACTTACGTCAGAATTAGATAGCGGTAAGGTCATTCTTACGGATGAGTCGATTGAGGTATCATGCAAACTTGTCTACCTGAGCAGCTGTTGTCAGTCCCGGAGAACGACAATACTTCCGTTCGGGTCGGAAAGGTCATAGAAGCCTTACTCAACTTGTATTAACCGTGGCGCAGGAGTGACACCTCATCTGCCAAGAGGAGGGTTTCCAATGCTGTAGTGTGATCCACACTGTTACATGGGTCAGAAACCTAGGCGCTACGAGCTGAGTATGTTAAAACTTTTGAGTGTTTCGCCGGAGCACTGCCCAATTCTGGTGGCAACACCTAATAGCTAAACGTCAAATCTTACGTGCTGAATACTTGGAGAGCATCACAGATGAAGTACGTCACGCTCTCAAATTTCGACGACAGGCAGCCATACTTCAAAACTGTAATTTGGGAGCGAAGTTTGACAGCGTGAGCCTCGGTACACAAGTCTACTTCGTGTCTCCTCTTCAAGGTATAAAAAGAAATGCATGAGGACCAACATCAACCTCAACTCACTAGTCGATGGACCACAAGTGTGAAACGATGTGACCAGTTACTTTCAGCATTTGAAGTGCGCAGGCCTGACGATGAAAACCTATTGAGACGAGATGACTCAGTGGTCAGAGCGTGAATCTACTAACCAGAATGTCTGTCGTTCGAACCCGATCTCTGCCGTCCAACTTCTCCTGTCTAGGATTGGGCAAGCTTCATTCTGGTGCAATGGCAGTTGGGCATCCGAGGGGTGCTACAACTGAACGATTGTTTTACTGAAGCAAAAAGAAGTCTATATCCGACCTCTGTATACCAAGTGGCCTGACCATGAGCTGCTGTTGGATTTCCCACAAAGAACGACGAGAAACCATACTTTTTCGCATACGACGGTCACACTGTAGTTTCCGCTGCCAGGTTTCGATTCATCGTACACAACCGCGAATAATTCGAGTAATCTAAACGCTCCTGTAGTGAGTTGTGGCCACGTCTGATTTACGGGTTTGTAGCCGTTTCATCAACCGTCTATCGCTCGTCAAAACTGCGAGATTCCCTCGTGCCAGAAACTGAGTCTGACCGTTAGTCGTATTATTCGACGCGCACAGCATTCAGTACCTGAGCCCGAGGCAAGCAATTATTCTACACAAATTTTCAGTGATGGTACTCCTGAAGCGAGTAACCGAAATTCGCTTGTGCGAATAAATTTGAAGGGCCGACTGTACAACACACCGGGTGACGAGCAGATTTGCACCGAAAGGGCGTCAAAGCTGAACAACTAACTATTAATACAGTGAAATTTTTGTTGTTTCCTTTCGCTATTTCGTTATTTTTTTCAGAACCAATGTTTAATTAACCCCGAATGCAGCGCTGATCCCAGAAAGTTTAGGATTCTTTCTTTGACGGTTAGAACGAATGTGAGGGGACAGAGCAGAAGTAGTCACTGCAAAAAGACAGTCGTTAAGGAGTCTTACTTCCCTTAGGAGCAAATGTGGAAAAACATTGCGGTTCAAAAACGTACCTGTAAACTTTCCGCTGCTTTTGTCGTTTTAATTCGGGTGCGAAACGCTGCGTTCAATTTGGCTACGGCATCTTGTAGTGGGATACCTTCGAGGACTGAGAATAGCAAGCGTCCGTCTGCGGAAACAGGAAGAAATCAGAGACTGAGATTCGTATGATAAAGCTTTCCGTTGCGCACTCACTCCTTTGCTTCAACGTTTTTCAGTGGCAGTATACACCAGAAGAATATCCCAAGGATGAAGACAAGCGACCACCTGATGAAACCACCAAGATGGCTCGCTCAATGGAGACTACCACACCAAAATTAAAAGGGATAGGCAACGGTATCCACAAGTTTACGCTTACACAACCACCGACTCAGGGCTACGCTCCACCCTAACAACGCCCTGATGTCACCCACATTGGTGATGAAAGGTTGGCGATCAAATTGCGCAGCTCAGCGAACAAACCAACGACCAGTCTCTGCTTACGCTTAATCGCTGCGTGAATACAGAGTAAGGATTGGCTTCAACCGAGATTATTGGGTGATTTCTGATCGTGCCGTATGACTGCAGTCCTTCATACGCCAAACCAACACGCTAGTATCAAGTACGATGGTATGGACTTTGAGCTCCGAGTTCGGATGGACGGCCATGTTGTCTGACTTGGACGCTGAGCTGCGGTAATAGGTTTAGAATGTCACCACAAACGCAGACTTTCCCGGGCCATTCACCACGATTACCGGTGACTTGTACAGCTGTCGCCTTGCTTGCATCTCAACTATTTCCAGTGCCCAAAACATTCGCGCACGGCCTCCCTTGGCTTCCACAACCCGACAGACTACAACACCAATTATACCCCACATTGTCCTTGCCATGCCGACCGGCATCACAAACTGACAACCAAGTTATTGGGTTTAAAGGTTCAACAGCATGTGACTCTAGCCCCGTCGGTTCAGTCAGTGGCGCGTATGCATATCCAGGCTGACTCCGTATAGCTGCTCGGATAGCCGAGGAAAACTACTTTCACGCTGGACAGTGCTGACGGCTCCATTCTTCTCCACAGGTCATTGAATTGACTGGCAAAGTGACTGGGAAAGTGCAGCTGAGAAGTGCGGTGAGAGCGCACGGTTACCTGGGTCCGTGCTATAGACACACTCCATAGTATGTGTCAAGAGCCGGAATTTAAAAGTGTACAGTGTCTGCCGCGACAGCATACCAATAGTTTTTGGTTAATCGGTCCCATGAAGGGCACAGTCTACAGACAACTTAACTACTTGCGTGACGGTTGAGCCAGTCCCCTCGAACATGCTGGTGGCTCACATTTGTCGGCGGCAGTGTACTCGAAGGTTACACGCTGGTGGTTCACAACATTTGTCGGCGGCAGTGTACTCGAAGGTCACAGCGTGGTGGAGCAGTAGGCGCCTAAGGAATGAAACAGCGAACCTGAATTGCGGGGCCCAGTTCAAGTAAACGGATGCTAACAAATTTTGCCATCCACCTAGACGCAACATAGACTAATCAATCGAGGAAATTTGATTTCGTGGCCTTTTGGGGTGGTTTTACTACCAGGTCGCGCAGTACCGTCCAAAAGATGAGGCGACTCAGTAACCATCAACCGATCAAATGTGCGTTGCGACTGAACGAACTGATGATAAGTGATCCACCGGAGCACGTAGAGCAAACGGTATGATGCCAGAGCGTTTGCTACCCAAGCTTGACCGCATGAATCATCCTGTTTATTGTTTGTTTAACCGGTGGTCGTGAGCAGCTGACCAACCAAAGAGTCCGCCCGTAGCAATAGGATGCACCATTTGGAGCAGTTTCAATGAGGACGAGACTGTTCTGAGAAAAATCATCGACTTAATTTTAACGCAGGCAGTCCGCTGCGTGCAAATGTGCCTAGATATCCTAACGTTTCATGAGTTCACGTGTTGCATTGACAATTTCATTCGATACTTGGTCAAGTGGTGTTCGTCAACCGGTCAGATGGATCAAGGGTCGACTGCAACCCACTGTTCACTTCACACTAGCCGGATTACAATAACATCCAGTGCTCACAAAAACGATTCTCTCCAATTCTCACAAAACAAACCCTAGTTCTGAGTTCACTAGGACATTACGTTCTGCCCCTATTCTAGAAAAATAAGATGAGGGGGGTAATGAAAAAAAAACGGAGTTCAGTTAGCTTCGAAATGTTCGACAAACAGCTGAACTACACAGTCGTACTAAATCTCTTAAGGGATACACTCATGTTGTGCTCATTGTCTCGTATGGCTTCTATTCGTTTCAGTTCAGGTCTGCAGTGTGAAAACCAAACGAAGCCAGCCATGAGAAACGCGAACTGTGAACAACTACTTACCAGGGCCGCTTGGGATCGGGAAATTCACAGGTCGACACGGAATCTTCTTGGGGCGTTTGGCGCGACAAAGCTTACGCATATCAATATCAGTGGTATTCACACATCCTGGAGGTGGGCGGTGTACGTCCCAATAAGCTCGTTCTTGGGAGTCCAAGACCAAACGCTCCAACTTATCCCTTTTCTTGTCAACTTTGGCCTCTGCTTCAGCCTGGGGTGGATTGTAGACATATAGTACACAGGGCATTAGATGAAGTTTAGAATGTATGTATGTGTAGACGCAAATCCAATGTGAGTGGGACAGGGTTGCTATGTTTGAATAACTTGAGAAACAGTCTGTCTGTTTTACTTCTACAGGGGCCGTGGATACCTTCGGCTTACTTATCTGGTGAATCTTTCAATAGTGAACTCTACAGGATGCACATGAAACTTGCCCGTCGCATTTTGTGTACGACGAGAGGACTGCACTTTCACACATCATCAGTACCAACAGCATAAAATCAAGGTTGAACAGTAATACTCTGCTGCCGTACGACCATGATTTATTTGAAAGCCTTGTTGTAAAGGAAAGAATAAAAACTGACGGCGAAGGGACCTGATCCTAACTTACAGCAATCATTCCCAGGTCCAGACACTCATTCAGACAACAAAAACAACACTGACATCCATAAGGAGCTATATCTTGCAGCGCCTCCAGCCAAGCGCATTGAGGATCCCATGGTCCCCATCCTAGACGGCGAGTAGAACGGAAAGCACCCAAACTCTTCGTAAGCTCTTTCATTCCCTCCTGCCAGGTCAGGGACTGGCTATCTATCTGCTTCCGCCACTCTAAATTGGCACGAAAAACAGCACTCTCTTTGAGAAACGACGGCTCGGCATACACAATACATAGTCTAGTCAAAGCAGCTTCTGGTGCTGGACACATTCTCCAGTGGGAGTCCCCATTGCACAATCGAAACTCGCTTTCTGCTTGCCTCGTTACGGATTCGCCGATACCGACCCACATGAATCTCTCAAGAGAAAAACACTACCAAGGACTAGACAATCTGCCTGATACAAATGGTTTTCATAAGTGGGAGGAACCACTGAAGGAAATTGCAGATAAGCATTTAACCCTCTGGATGGATCAGACGCACACGAAATGAACCCTTTGAAAAGGACAACTTTGTTTGGTTCCTGAGTGTTCATAACTGAATCCCTCCTGGAACATGACAATTTAGAAAGGTGGTCTTCCGAGAGAAAACAACTGGACGATGTTCCTCTGAGCCCCCCATGAAGGGACCACAACGGCGTTCCCCACTGGAAACATTAGAGTGTGAAACAATCACTCACTTGGCAAAATGAAAATACTTCCAGAAGCCCAATATTCCCCTTCTCCGTACAGTCTTCTCTTCAGGGAGACAACTTAATCAGAAGCGGGAGTCACAAAGTCTAGTGATGACGCATCCCACAGCTTAAATTCGCCCCTCAATATTTCTCCCTTGATAAATTCCAACAGAATAGAATGGGCCAGGAGGTACGGATGATCTACTAGATAATGAATGCAACCAATGAGCGGATAAGAGACACAAGGAGGACGGTATTCCATCCAAAGCCCGAGCCTACACAGGAGCAGTCAAGATCCTGAGATAGGGTTCGAACTACGGACCTTCCGGTCCACAAGCTGGCGCCTTAACAACTCAGCTATCCAAAGAGTCATGGCATTAAAAACCGTACGAGCTGAGAGGCAATGTCACGGAGGAAAATGTCTATTCACAGGTGGACGCAGACGACATAGCTCTTCTAGGATCGCTGGCGCCTAACTCAGCTATCCAAAGAGTCATGGCATTAAAAACCGTACGAGCTGAGAGGCAATGTCACGGAGGAAAATGTCTATTCACTCACAGACGCAGACGACATAGCTCTTCTAGGATCTGACCCCGTGGCATTGCAAACAATATTAAATAATCTAAATAATTCTGCCTTGCGGTTTGGTATGCGCTTCACACCTGCAAAGTGTAAAGTGCTACTGCAAGACTGGGTGGGCTC
>NW_008751878.1:511497-522214 GCF_000715545.1 Opisthorchis viverrini | reverse complement strand
GCTTGACAACTCACTGACAGTGCTGGATTTATGCACCAATTTACCAGCTCGCGCGTGCAATGCGCAGCTACTTACCCCCCAATCATCGGTGAACGAAACTGTGGCAGCTACAACCAGTGTACGACCAGTACGCGGTTATTACAGCTGATAATGATGATGATGATGATGACAGGTGAACTTGAATAGAACATTTAGGGCACGAGGATATTACAACAATGAATCAAACACTAACGTGGCTCACCTGAATATACACAAACTCCCATCGGTGACAATAAAGATTCTGCAGGCTGGCCAGTCGCTCCGCCTCAAATCCAGTCAACTCCAGGCGCTGTTTATTTTGCATGGTTCGTTTACACAGGTAGACAGCATAGTCTACTGTGTCCGCTTCCATACAACGACTGGGATAGAGAAAAGGAGTCTGAAACCTATAGTAGGTGTGGTTGTCATTTTTCACAGTCAGTGTGTGATCATCTATGCAGAAAATGTAGCCCATTGAAGCAATGCGACTTCCCAGGTTGACGGCCTCTGCCACGTCGCTTGCCCCCACATGCTGCATTAACCATTGGACGATATCACTGCCTGAAACAATGGATGGCAAAAATAACAGGCATATAGAATGGGGGCTGGGAAGGGAAGACGACTTGGGATGGAGTGATTCAGATGCGAAATCATTCTGCAAGACATGGCGAACCATCAGATGGGAAAGCTTTAGACCCTTAATCCTATGTTATAGGCGCAGTCATTATCATCCTTATCAGTGGCAGCAACTCCAGCGCTAAGGACAGGTTGATAGCCGCTGCGCAAGCGAAAGTAGCTAATTAAGCCATTTCGACGGTCGTCTTGGCTTCGGAAGGAATGCCAGTGTCTGGTCAATGGTTCTACTTGGTTGCCCTTGATATGACCTTTGTTTTTTAACGTGACATCGATCCCGTCGGATTGAGTGTCGATTTTCCATTCTCCAGGCCGTTTAACTAAGCTAGAACCCATCGCATATTGCACTACGAGAAGTCGAAGTGCTTCGTATGTGATGGAATTTGGGTTGTCCCAACGTGTTGTCTAATTACCACGTTGCAAATTCGTTGATATCATCCGACACCAGCGACGCCTCTAAGTCATCGGCGGTCAAAAACCTCGATAAGCCTCACAGCATCTGTCCGCAGCCACTTACTCTAGCCTGGCTCGCACGACCCTTGAGACAAAGTGATACACCTTTTTGACGCCTGAAACGGTGACAATTACCAAACGTGATTCCGGACTTTGAGATTCGTGCACTGACTTCATCAGACACACTTTCGTCAGAGTTAATATAACTAGGGTATGTGAGATTCTCTACAACTTTTAATAACTCTCCTGGGATCATGAGTAGAATCAAGATACCACGATACTAACATCAGAATGGTCGTGATCTGTACAAAGAAACGTTGCTTCAGTTAACGGACACGAGATCTTGTAAGAGGGACCACAGTTAGTATGAGATCAGAATAGTCTTATTCGCCTATCCAAACAATAGATTCTCGTTTGAAAAGCGTTCTCCTACCACCGTAGCCCACTTATCATGGATGTAAACCTTGCTGGGTGTGCCCCTTGTTAGGCGAAGCTTCTACCATTATCAGTTCAACCGTTACAAACAAGTTTCTTCAGTTACCTATGCCCTAGTGCTGATAGAATATTCCCAGCAGACTCAATTGCTGATTTTAAAATAACCGATAGTCACGCAGAACCCCAGATCACGTCCATAGCACTTGGGCCTCTGACTTAGACAACTACAGTGATGAGGTAGTGCTTCCAGCCTCTTCATTACAATCACGACGGTGAATCGACTGTGGGGCTATCATCAGCTACATGAATATTAATTTAAATAGACTGATGTCCTCATGATAGCTGCCAATATCACGTGACGATGCCGGTGCACCGATAAATAAAGTGCATAAACTTAACCCAGAACCGGATAGACAAACAAAAAGCCAATTAAGCGTAAAATCGGGCAAGTTACACAAAACCATTATTAACTTACCGGTAAAAGTACTCGGGATCGTGGACATCAGGCTTTTTACGTTGCGAACGGGAATACCGTTCTCATCTGAGACCATTTTTTCTATTAAGGACTCAATCTTCTGCCATATGTAGTCATTGGGTGAGTTCCTCGAGGACGAAGAAACGCCACCTATAAGAAGCCTCAACTATCAGACGCGACCAAGTTACCTTCACACACAGCCTGTTTTCCTTGTTTACATCTGTCTGAAACATCCAACTGACCCACAGACAGTGAAATCTTTGCGGATGAGGACTTCGAATTTACCGACTGTTTTTCTTCAGGTGACTTAGAAGACGATGAGGATGACGGATTCCGGCGAGGAAACGATCCACACTCAGAGGCTGGGCATAGAGGACCACTCGTCCTGCTTCTGGTGCTTGCATCACTAACGGTCCGGCATGCCATCAGATTCAAATGATTCACCATGCCCAGGTGCAACTAAGTAACGGTCATCTCGAAGTCACTCTGCATTGGATAAGCGAATAGGTTGTATGCGGTCAGATCAGAACCTGAAAAATGTAAGTATAATAGTTCTAGAGTAGAAGGAACATGGAAAACCTCAAGCCGGAACCAGACAAACCAGCAGGACTATCTACAAGTGGCACCACGCAGGAGCTATCTTATTCTGGTGCTATGGTACTCGACTATAATAGTAACAATAATCGACAGCTACATCAGGGAAGAACACTTTTTCAGTGCCGCATAACAAAGCTGATGTATTAAACAAGGACTTAAAACGGAAAGAAGACAGAAATTGGATAGAGGGGTGAATTACGGCTAGCCTACAACACAAATTCGAGGCGCATACACCTCCAACACCCAGTCAATCTGGATAGGGGCTAACAGCATGAACGCCGCTGACATCAGTTATCTGCCATATTGTTCACTGTCTTCAGGCCAAACACACGCAGGACCACGTTACGGAAGGCGACAACAGCACGCAAGCTTGTTGTAACATCATTCCCTTCCGAAATGTCAAATTCTGCCCACCTCTAGCTTCCATCATTCCGAATTAGACACGGAAAACGTCGCTCGTTCCGGCATTTGTAGCATATGGTCCAGCCAATTTAGCTTTCAATGCCGGATGCATCTTTCATGCCTCAACAAAAACCCGTCTCCTGATAACTTCATTCGGAATCCGCTGGTTCCAGCCACTTCCGGCTGTACTTCTGAGACATCGGTCGTCAAAGACTCGGAAATGTCTTAGATCATCCGTCCAAAGTGGCTAACTGTACAACACAGCTGGCACTGCAGTCTGACGCACGCGTCCTCTGAGATGCAGCGTTAGGGCGTTTTGACATCACAAGTGGTAACAACTGACAAAAGCTATTCTAGTATTCGATATTCGTATGCCAACTTTGTATCACATTGCCGTAGGAGATGCTAATTCTAGGATAAGTATAGCATTCCATGACTTCCAGTGTCATTCGAGGGTGCAGAGCACATTTGAGACCGGATGACCTCGTCAGTTTTTACAGCCCTGTCGATTTGAAAAAAGGAAAAATGTCTGCATATTCCAAGTGGATAAGGTTCTCTCCCAGAATTATGTCAACAATGAGGTTTGGGAGACCTCACAGTGTACATCATATTATGTTACCAATGACCAACCTAAACAAAAAATGGAGAGATCGGACATAAGTTCGGACGCCACTGCTTGCAGGAAAGGTTTTGGAGCTCCTCACGCACCATTAAACGCCCAAATGTATGTGAACACGCGCTGTTTAGCGCATGATAGTCGCGAAACTCTGGGGTATAACCCATTGGGCAAGCATATTCAGCACAGTTAACAGGTTGGCAAAACCGAACGCAAACATGAACTCAAGGAAGACCAACATTGCAGGAAGCTTATACGCACTTCGTTGCTGCAACACTTGACGGAGTATGAAGGGTTGGTCCATACAGCCCCTTCCCGGGAGGTAATTCCACTTCCTGTTAGTGTCATTGTTTGACCTCCTCTGGCTCGTTTCCACCCTTCACGTCGTTGTGCGAAAAGAACTCTTCTAAGAAGTCGGTCGACTAGCATACGCGGCACGTGGCCAAGCCAACGCAACCTATACAGTGTGATCAGTTCATCTATTGAGGGTGAGTTATTTCTTCCGAATACGATTCGACGTACTTCAGCATCGATGATCGATCCCATCGGACCCGGACATCATCATCACCATCATCGATAGCATAACATCAGTGTTCAACATCGATGCTTCACTGTCATACAACCATGATTTAGTTGAGAGCCTTATTGTGAAGAAAAGAATAAATATGGACAGGAGAGCGACTTGGTGCTACCTTACTACAATGATTTCGAGGTGCCTACACCTCCAGACAATTGTTCAAGCAATCTAAATAGAAACTGACAAGAACGCCACTGACTTCGGTTGGCAGCCATACCTTGTAGTGTTCCCAACCAGGCGCAGTGGGGATCACGCGTTACCCATCCTAGTAGACAAGTAGCACAGAAAGCACCCAAGCGTTTCGTAATCTCCTTCATACCCCTTTGCTAAGTTAAAGGTTGGCTACCTCTCTGCTTACGCCACAATGAAGTGGGCATGGATAACAGTACTCTTTTCGTGAAACGACGGTTCGGCATATGCAACACATGATCCAACCAATGCAGCTTCTGGTACTGGACACATTCTTCCATGGAAGTACCCGTTGCGCAACCGAAAACGCGCTTTCTAACTGCCTCGTTACGGATACGCCGACACCAACCCGCACGAGCAATGGTTCTGAGACAACAACTGTCGAACACCTGAAGACGTCTCAGTTCCGCTGCTTAAACAGGCCAAGTCTCACAGCCATACAACAAGACAGCCCGTACTGTAGCTTGACACGGCCCTTGAGACTCATGGATACACTACTCTGACGCCATAGGTGTCTCAAATCAGCAGACAGATTCGTGCATTCACCTCATCTGTCACACTATAATCGGAACTAATACAACTTCCAAGATACGTAAAACGCTCCACAACTTCCAGTGCTTCTCCCTGGATTGTAAGTGGCGTGCTCAGTGACTGCATGTCCAGGATTATGACCTTACACTTTGTGGGTGCAAAGTGCATACCAAAGGGCGGGACGACTTTTGGTCAGTTCATCCAAAAACACTTGCGCCTTCTCCTCCTCGTCGAAGATGAGAACGATGTCGTCTGCGAAGCTAAAAATGAACGGGGAGAGTGGGCACACCTGACGGACACTACTTTGTGTACGGAAGCTTTTGAAGAGCTTTCCGTATACTCAAGGAACGAGATGGTCAAGTGGTTCGAGCCCGACCTCTGCCTGTCAACTTCCCCTGTCTAGGCTTGGGCAACCTGGCAGTATCCCAGCCCTCGTGCTTCCTTGGCGTGGCATGGCAGCTAGGCCCCGAAAGGGTGTTACAGCTGACTGGTTATCTTTTTATCCGTATACTCAAACGCCCGGAAGTCTGCGAATATAAAGAACGCATAATGTTCACAAACTTCCGGGGCATTCTTTGGTACGTAAACGTGTCAAGCAGAACAGAGATCAGCAAAGTCGAATGCGACTGCGAAATCCAAAAATACTACAATTGTGGGTTGCCTATACGTATGGCGTTGTTCTAGCACCTGACGGAGTGTGAAGATTCGGTCAACGCAACCCCTACCAGGCCGGAATCTTGTTTGCTACTCTCGAGTCAGTGTCTCACGAGCCACGACGAAGCACGATCGATACCAACAGTCGTTACGACCGGGGTCAAGCTGATCCCCCTATGGTTACCACACTCACTACGAGTCGCTTTTTGAAAATGGGCAAAACCAACGACTCTCACCAGTTGTGTGACAGACTCCTTTTCCCAAGTGCAGGCAAACAGATCAGACGAGCGTTGACTGAGGACTTCACTCCCGTCTTTGAACAACGCGGGTGGCAGGCCATCCGGACCAGAAGCTCGATGGAGCTTGAGAGAACATATCGCAAGCCCCCGAGGCTGTAGGTGGTTCTACGTTCACCATCTAGGGTTCTACTTCACTAACAGGCTCTAGATGAGTGCCAGCAGGTGGCCAAGACAGTTGTTGTTCGAAGTACTGAGCCCACCGGTCGAGGCGTTCTTCCTTATTCGAGATGGTCCGTCCATTCCGATGCTTGGTGGTTTCGCTCACAGGTGGTTTTCGGGGACCGCGAGCACGGATCAACTGAAATAATCTTCGAGAATTACCGGTTTTCTGAACACCTTCCATTTCTTTGGCTTTCTGTGTCCACCACACTTCACGGTCGGCTCGCACGCACACTTTCACCTGACGTCTGATAACTCTTCACAGTGGGTTATGTTCGGGACCGGCTGAGATATTTCTCTGAGATTTAAGCAGAACCACCGTTCGGTCTAATATCCAGTGCATGCGTGCGCCTGGTGGTGCCGCGCCACAGGCGAAATTCCCATGCACTATGGCAATCTCGTCCCAGTATGAGTTCACATTTGATGGTGGAGCATTTGACAGAGACTCTAAAAGACGATTCTGGTAAGTTCGTCTAACATCCGGCTTTCGGTTGCCAAGCTATTTGTCCGCATCTTAGGCGGCTCTGGAAAATGTAGGGAGAAGCGACTTCCGACGAGTGCGTGGTCAGCGTCCACAAATGTGTTCCAAAACGACCGGCAGTCAGTTACTGATCAGCGCCATCGGTAACTAAGGGTAATGTGGTCGGCATGCCATTTGAGTACACCATGTGGCCAGACGACTTCGGCTATTTCGGAAGTTAGTGCTGCATAAAAGCAGCTTATGATTAGCACATAGCTGAAGCAATCGTTCAAGATTGTCCGTAAGCACCGAGTCCAATCCATGTCGACCTCCTAAGTGAACCTCAGATGCGCTAAGCTTGCCCAGTTTGTATTTAGATCTCCGGCAACCACCACGATATCCGAACTTTTAGCTTACCGCAGCAGGGCATTCAGGGCGTCTTAAAACCTGTCGGCATCGAAGACATAGTCAGTTGGGGCGTCAGCGAACATGAGGAACAGACAGTAATCAGCATCCCCACTTGTGAGACTCCTGCACAGACGTTGCCAGACGAACCGCACAGAGGTGACTATCAACGGGTATCTATTCAAGCAAGGATACTTCCCGCTGATGACTTAGGACGATAACAACCCCTGCACATCCCACTGCAGCAGCCTCTGGATCATCAGAGGTGCGCAGCCGGAAGCGAGTGAAGACTGACGGAGCGGTTAGCTCAATCACTGTACTCGTATCTTGAATTCTCGTTTCTGAGACACAGCGCACATCAAATCCAAGCGAGTTCAGTGCGAGAGCAAGAGCAACTTGTCCTGATTGATTTAGAGTGCGGACATTGAGGGCGGCCAGACATGCCGGGTGTCGAGGCTCGAAAACTGATTTGGAGATATCTGAGGATGTCAGCGCCATGTGACGAGCAGATGCTGCACGCAAAATCGATGCAAGACGAACGTAGTCATCAGTCCTGAGTGCTAGGCCTACAAGGAGAGAGTTACTAATGGGGTGGGTTGTGGAGAGAAGAGAAAGTATGTGAAAGAGAAAGGAGGGAGGCGTCAGCAGTAGCCTGTTTTAGCTTACCCGCCCCATGGTAGGCAGCCCGTAAGGCGACCCGGCTGATAACACAGCGCGACGGCCGATGTGGCATGAGTTTATCTGTATATGTGCAGTTCGTAGTTGTACGTGGAATGGGATATTGCCAGGGTGCCCATGCCTTTGGCTCAAAAGCCTAACCACAAGGCAGCGGTGTTCGGCGGAAGTGTAAATGCATTACCATTTCTACGGAACAAGTCGCCACATGTTCCAACCCCCAACCTGGATAGCCAAGAGACTGAACTCTATCAGAACTCTATCCATTAACCAACCTGGTATGAGAGACTCGGAGTGTCGCGGGGGTATCTCCCAGTGCAGCTCAATGGGTCCCTGAGGTGCGCAAACCATCACACCACGGTAAGGTTCAGTCTCTTCGCGACGGCAAACTCGGGCAATGATCCGAAGATATCGATGGTCAGAGACTGAATGTCTTTTGACGTCATTGGCGCGCAGCGGCCACGTTTGTGATACGTATAGTGATATGGGGCGCATAGCGGCATTGTAAACTCGACCATTGACGGATAGACTGGTGTCACGTCCACACCACCGGTGACGCGAGTTTACAATAGCTCCTATAGCTTCCCCAACCCGGATGGAAATATCAGCTTTCGCGAGACCGGGACTGATACAGCTGCCCAGGCAAACAAATTTTTCTACCGCCTCAGTCGGTTCATCCGCATTGGGTTCGATCCTACCCAGTCTTGCAGCAGCACTTAACACTTTGCAGGTGTGAAGCGCATGCCAAACCAAGGCGGAAGTAGTAAGATTATTTAATATTGTTTGCATTACCACGGGGTCAGATCCAAGAAGAGATATGTCGTTTCGCATTCGATATCTGTAAGTGGACGAAGCGGGAGCACTTCGGCCCTACAGGCGTTAGGGGCTGATAGTGAGTCTACCATGATCAAATCAATGACAAAGTTGTAGAGGAAAGGTGAAAGAGGACAGTACTCTGTGACACCGCTTGGCGTAGTAAACTCAGAAGTGAGCTTCCCGTAGATCTCCACGGCCGCGGGAGTTGGCGTACAGCGCCTTAAGGAGGGTCAAGAATTTATGGGGGACACCTTTGCTTCGCAGACACTACCATAGTGCCTGACAGTTCAAAGGGTCAAAGGCAGCTTTCAGCTGAAGAAACACAATTATTATTGGCTGCTGGAAGGAGTGTCGCTGCTCTAGAACATGTCGGATGAGCCTATACCAGAACCAGTCTCATCATCATCATCATCATCAATGACAGCAACATCAGTGTTGGCACTGATGCTTCACTGCCGTACACTACCAGAACGTCTTCGTTCCGGTAACTGCGTCCTGACCGAACGGATGTAATGGGTATGTTGCGATCTTTGAAGTCAAGCACTCGGAAGGCCGATTGGTGTCGATCCTTAGACACACCCCAAATTGCTCTGAGACCCTGACGTGGGCAAGTCGACGTAGCACGCTGAAAGGCAAGGGAAACATAGGGTTAACTCAGAAACGGCGGCGCGCTGAGACACAGCGGGCACGACGCACAGATAAGGTAGAACGACCGCGGTGTAGAAAGGCTTGTATCCAACCAGAAACCGGAAGTGCACGAAGGTCAAACAAAGTGATATGGAAACAGCGAATTCCGTCAATGGGTCGGGTTTTTCCCCAAAAGAGGCCTCTTTTGGGCTATCTCAATCCGGATTGAGATAGCTCGGACGTGCAACCTGCGATAAAATAAATATACTTATAGAGTGCTGAAGCCACAGTTGTGTGGCGTGGGACTTCAGGAAGTCAGTGGTTTTCTACGAGTGGAACGCGTCCGCGGGGATGTAGAGTTGGTAAACGTCGGTTCTGGAACTTGCAGGTATGGAAATTGGTATTATTGGAACCACAAGACGTACAGAGCCAGAATTAGAACAGATTTAGTGACACAGAATAGGAGATCGGAGGGAAGCAACAACATGCGTGCATTGGAACCGAAACTGCAGGCACAAGTGCAGGTATAGCAATGGCTCAAGGTCACCTAGACGGATGTACAAGCGGACAATCGCCTCCCGCCTGAGACTAGTGGTGGTTCGCAGGGGATACCACCAAGGAAGAAAAAGAAGGATGTGCACACAGCGGGTCAAATGATAAACATGTGGAAGCATATTCAGTTAACAATCTATAGGGTTGCCGACTCAGCATTCGTTTGTGGCGGGGGGGGCGGGCAATGACCTTCAAATTTTACACATTTAAACAATTTGCCGTAACATGCCATCGAAAAGTGCGGACGGGTTGCAATAAACCCCTGAAATAGCCAGGTTGAAAAACCATAGTTTCACCTAAAGTAATTTGGTTTATTTAAAATGAGTCGCAATGTCTAGTGTAGGGTTTTGTACCTTTATTTTACTTCCATTATAACACTACGTATGTCATCAATTGCATAATCGTTTTTTGTTTGAATACGAAAAACTGCAAAAACGCGCACCTGTAGAATTTCAGAGAATACAAGCGTGGTCACGTGCTTCAACTCTCTCTTCTGATTTCGCTCGCGCTTGCAGCAGTCATTCGTGATTCTCATGTACTAACTCTGGTACCAAAACATTTCAGATTATCTTCGGAACCTATTATGTGGGAACTGTTCAGAAGAAGACCTCTGGACGAACCTAATTGGATTATTGTTTATTCGCTGACCTGGGCCAACGACGAACTATTTTAAAGAGAACAATCGTTAGTGAGTCTGTCCCATCTGATCTCTCTATTTTTGTATACCCAACCTAGCGTAATTATTTTTGTTTCTTTGCCACACACTACTGGTAGACTAACTTATTGGGTAGCCAGACCACTACAAATTTGGCGAGCCCGAGTATTTCTAGATATTTTTCGAAAGCTTTTCCTTTCAATTCGTCGTAATTTTTTGCCCGGTAATTATGGAGGCACACTTTGATTCAGCGGATTTAGTCGAGAACGCAATTAGCATACGTTTGCCAGACTACAATCCAAGCAAACCCAGGGTATGGTTTCACCAGGTGGAGGCCGTATGACGCCCTTCGAGTGACCGTCATAAGTAGGACAGGGAATCAGAAAACAAGATGCTACGGGATCTATTCACCACTGTCGAACTTGGGGACAGATCGCCATCACAAATGCTTCGCCACATGCGCAGTCTCCTCTGCGGCCGTAAGCTAGC
>NW_008751878.1:501921-506870 GCF_000715545.1 Opisthorchis viverrini | reverse complement strand
CAAAAACGCGCACCTGTAGAATTTCAGAGAATACAAGCGTGGTCACGTGCTTCAACTCTCTCTTCTGATTTCGCTCGCGCTTACAGCGGTCATTCGTGATTCTCATGTACTAACTCTGGTACCAAAACATTTCAGATTATCTTCGGAACCTATTATGTGGGAACTGTTCAGAAGAAGACCTCTGGACGAACCTAATTGGATTATTGTTTATTCGCTGACCTGGGCCAACGACGAACTATTTTAAAGAGAACAATCGTTAGTGAGTCTGTCCCATCTGATCTCTCTATTTTTGTATACCCAACCTAGCGTAATTATTTTTGTTTCTTTGCCACACACTACTGGTAGACTAACTTATTGGGTAGCCAGACCACTACACTAGAAAATTTCCACAGTAAACTACACCTGTCCACATAGGGGAATCAAAATAGAAAAATGCGTGTAAATGTTTGCTAAAAAGCACTATGAAATGCGTTAGACTGCAGTCAAAATATCAATCACCCAAAGGTGTTCACAACTCCTAACTACTTCAGTGAGGTGACAGTGCCCGATTTCAAAACCGGTGATCGATATTAATGTGGAAATAATACGTGATATGTGGTCGGTGCTATGTGCGGTCGATGATATGTGGTCGATACGAACGGGCGTGAGTATACATGATTTTGAAGGGAGCTTGTTGGCTAGATTATGCGCAACTAAGTTAGCTTGGGGCTTGCATGGACATGATATCAGAGATGTCAGGTGGTTTTGCGTGTTTCTACGACGAGATGACCTCGGAATAGTGCTGGAGCATTTTGAAAATGGAGTACATCCAAGACGTCATTTCGCGTGTACTTGGTGAGTCCTTGTTAGTATTCTTTGCTCTGCTATCAATGAATTTTTTATTAAAAGATATGTGCTACTATTAGTGCATATTCGATGATGGTCATAGCACACGTCAGGTGTATGCACTAATGAAAGTTTTGGTATGGTTGACAGTGGTGGGTTGCAACACGTAAAATAATAAATACAATGCGAAAATGGGAACAAGTCAACAAGGGACTTATCGTCTGTGAGAGTTCCTTGGTGAAAGTCCGGACGGCGGGAACGTGTTTGCTCCGCAGTTTGGCTGCTACACGTGTTCCATGATTGTGGGTGGACTTGAAGGGCTTGCTCCCTGCGCGCGCGCGAATCTGTGTGTCCTGACTGGATTCGGTTTCCCTTTATGTAGGTCCCAGTGCCTGTACGTGGACGCGTCATTATATGAGTAGTTGCTACGCTGACTAGACGATACAGGCGATCAGTGTCCGATGAGTTAGCTTAATGTGACGTGGTTTGAGCATGAAAAAGGGACAAGTCTCGTGATCCAGTGGGCGACTGTGAGCTGACAGTCGAGTATGTGGGTGACCGGGTAGCTACACTACAAGCTCAGGCTTACAGAACAGGCGTGACATGCGGCAACTGAACACTCCACTTACAATCCAAGGAGTGGCGCACAGATTTCTGGGGTGATATACGTACATTTGAAGTTGTAGTAGTACCGATTTTTATGTGACAAATGAGGTCAATGCATGAATCTGCAACCGCTTGGTCCCGTTTGACAAATCTGAACACCTATGGAGTGAAAATGCTGCATCCTTGAATATCAAGGAACCTGTCTGCCAGGCTGCAATGCAAGCTAGTTTGTTGTATGGCTGTGATACTAAGAATTTTCGAGCGGCGGAACTAATACGCCTGCAAGTGTACCAGAACTATAGCGCGGGTGAGTTCGCGTCGGAAATAATTAGAAAGATTTTTCGATTGTGGACTGGCGACACCAGAGTGTGTGTGCAGACTTAGAAGTTGAATTGCTTAGGCCAAAAAGGTTGATCAGGTAGCCCATGCGTTGTCTGGCATGCAGGTTGCATCGATGAGATCGGTCGTGGTGTGCCATAGTCATTGACCACCCATACTACAATCTGGGGCGGTGCTTTCGCGGAGGTGTGTTGGAGTTGGTGGATATCTTTCCCTGGGTAATGAGATATGATATACCTTGAGGTTACCAGCTAGATCGTCATCGGCATCTGAGACTGCTGGGCCGCATAATTTGTGGATGTCTCAACAGCTCGCCTATTCGGATATATTGAACATAACTTTTGAACTGATGGTGGGTTGCAATACAGCGGCATAAACGATGAGTTGGGTGAGGCCGCAACTTAAGTCACAGGCATTGAACCGCGCCTCGGAATAGCCTGAAATATTGAGTAGTCTCCAACATATTATATGTATCTGAGACATGGAAGCAAATCACAAATGCAAGCACGCTTGCTGATCGGTTTCTTGGTAAGTAGCTCGCTGTTGGTGAGATTGCTTCTGTGGTTGAGTACGGGATGGTTACGAGTTTTGATTGGGAAGACGGAGCTGTCGATTCTATCAAACTACTGGGACGGTTCGTTCGAAATCGGTTTCGTTTTTCCGTCGTGCAAATTTGCGAAAGAATTTTTTCGTTGTTCAATCTATTCACAGAGTATACACGAGCAATTGTTGAACTTTATTACTCTAACAAAACATTTGAGATAACCCTTGATATTTTCGCACACTTCCTATTTTACATCTAATCCTAAACATGGTATCAATTTACACCGATTGCCCGCTGCAGCCATTGATAGACCACAGCAGATGTGGGCGAAATGTTTGCCCGTCGAGCGTCAAACGCGGTACGCAATGCCAAACCTGCAAGGCCCGGTGGCACTTCAAACCACTGGTTTACAGGACGGCCAGTAAGCCGATTAGCTAACTCTCCTGACCCGTTTGTCTGCGCCAGCTGTCTCTACATTAAGGGTGCAATGCATACCGCGGCCAATAGGAGAGCCCAAAAAAATGGCACTCAATCCTTTCCGCGGATTCAGAAAGGCCGATGTGAGTGTTCCGCTTTGATCGAGATACTCGACGCGAAATTGGAGCGTCTTTCCAAGCCACTGGAGGATTCAGACACTAGGAATGCAGCGACCTGGACGAAAGTTGACAAGGAACTTTCTTCGCTGGACGAGTACTTCGCGAGATTCATACCGGGTACTCTGGCTGCGAAGAAAGTCATACAACTTTCTGGCGTGGCTGTAAAGACCGCCACAGCGTCCCTAGTGGACAGACACCTAAGGGGAAACAGGTTGATAATCTGAGGATCATTCTCCGGAAAAATCACGCCAGCGAAGCTCGCACAATCGATCCTCAGCAATGTCCTCATCAAGCCTGATAAATCTTTCCACGCAAAATGGCTACGCCAGAAGGGAAGTAAGCAAACTCTTGGACTTCTAGTCACTCTTTCTTCCCCATCTGCCGTACTGGCAGTATTCAAAAGGCCAACCCAATGATCAAACGCCTATCTGAGGATCGTCCTCTAGGCGCGCGAAGGGTTGGTCATGGCAGGTCAGGGGTAGAAGCACGAAACAGGCTTCCGCTGAGCACCAATTCAGCCGACATCAAACTCATGACCAAGCCGATTGTGATCATATCCCCCTATACTCCCGAAAGCAGGCCGACGAAACCAGCTGCGTCTCCGGACAGCAGTTTTTACTCGACCACCACAGGCCTCTCGCCCACCAAAGGCACGGATGCCATGGGGGAGGCACACCCCACATGTGAGCAGCTATCAACACTTACCTCCGTAGCAGGGGACACAGCTGCAGCCGTGCACTCCACAACAATTCACAGCCCCTGAACTGGACTGAGTCAGATGTGCGGGAACAAGAAGCGAAGCTAATCTCCAGCTCTACTCCGTCAAAAGCGGTCTCTCTGCTTGTGGACACAACTGTCATCCAGCACCCCGACAACCAAAGCCATAAACATGACTACAGCCATCCGGAAAATCCATCGTACATCCAGTTGGCTGCGCTGATCACTAGCGGATCGGACGTCCACNGGCTGGCTCCAAGGTGCAGTTCTCCGCTAAAACAAGCTCCTTGGAAGCGCCACCAAAATCAATACTTCTTGGTGCCACGATCCAGCGCTCATGGCCTCACAGAAACACTCCTCCGGTCAAACCGCGCCACAACACCCAAGAATCCAGAAAGCCGAAAGCTTGCAGCAACGCTTTGATCAACAGCAAATCCGGTCGAAGAAAAGAGGGGTGCTGAAAGAGACACAAACAGCATCAGTCGAAATTTTCGCCCACGAAAAAAAACTCCGTCCCCCAAAGCCAAAAAGCCCGAGCAAACCGGGCTCCCACGGAATGAAAAAAGCCTCGCTAGCGAAAAGCACCCCCAGAAACCACAAAGACAGGAAGCAGACAACATCAACCCAGAGGCCCCTTTGGAGCCTTGGACTCAAACCTGGCGAACAACTATTAAGTCTTCTAACCAACCTGGTCACCCATTTTTTGGCTCCTCGCCCTCGGAGGCAGCACAGACAGCGTTGAAATGCATTTCCATAAACTGCCTCAGCCTTTGCAAAAAACTCGGCGATGTTAAACAGTCAGTTTGCCTTAAACAACCGTCCACAATCGCGACCACACAGAGCTGTCTCATACCATATGTCTCTGACGCGGAGATCTCGATAGACGGTTATTCTATTTTTTGAGCTGAGTCAGGATCTTGATGGAAGCGTCATCCACGCTGGCAAATGATTTACACATGGTGTTTCGTCAGTCGCTTGACGAAGGCCGCCTTCCTTCTGCTTGAAAGGAAGCGATTATCACGCCAATCTACAAAACCGGTGACCGACTGTCGCCTGACAGCTATAGGCCTATAAGCTTCACTAGCGTGCCGTGTATGGTGATAGAACGCATTCTGAAGCGAGCTATCCTAGATCACCTTACTTTCAGCAATTTGATATCTCCAGCTCAACACGGATTTCTCCCGAATTGCTCGTGTTTGTGGACAGCTCAACCCAAGCCAAGGATGAAGGACTCATATCGAATGTCATATTTTTCGATTTCTCAAAAGCATTTGATATGGTCCCACACGTCCCGCTGCTCCACAAACTCGAGTCTTACGGGA
>NW_008751878.1:490906-500929 GCF_000715545.1 Opisthorchis viverrini | reverse complement strand
GGCAAAAGCCTCGATCCTGTGTATCAATCCGTGAATCCGTGATACATGGTATCAGTATCAGGAAAGAGGGTAGAGTGTAGTTGTGATTTAGTGCTCTGAATGAGTAGAGTTGACACCAAGCACCCTCCCAACCACTAGGTCTTCGCTAAGGCTGCATCCACGGGTAAACTTGTGAGGATACGTATAGTCCTCGAGTCCTAGGGCTCAAGTCTATACCACTTGGTCTTACGACCGACAAGTGTACACACCTTTTAAGCTTGGTATCGCGGAGGATGCACATGACTCATAATGGATAATATTCTTCTTTTCGGTAAACCTGTCGAGTAAAAGCGAATTCCTAAAACTGGCATTTGGATTGACTTCTCAATACGTTCGTACTGACGCTACATGATTCGCCAATTTAACTGTATCTTTGAGGATGCGCTTGACAGTCGGGCGACGCGAATGAATATGAAGGACCGCCACTGGTTGCTGGATTGGTCTGTTATGTACAGTTAGGGTCATATAGACAGCTATGTGCATGGGTGCGGGCCTGGTAGGTACTATAAGTGGCCAAAGAGGACGAAATGAAATAGAGCTATGGGTGTGATGGGTCTTCGTTTGCCATTGGATTAGGCTACCGGGCATAGTCGGGTCCTCCTAATCAGCGTTGCACATAGAAACGGGCCTAGCAGTTACCATAGACGGCAATAATGAGCGATATTCACTCCAGTTATGAGTTAGCAGGTCGTCGTCTGCCACTAGATCAGGGTCATGTGTTAATCTGAGGCCTCATATTCATCGGTGTGCATAAATTCTGGTTTGGTGTTTACTGCATGCAGTAAAGATAAGCGATAACACGCACAGCTACGAAAGGCCGCTGTTTGCCGCTGGATTCTGTTACCCTGCGTATGTGAACTCTCATTATCAGCGCCGCACAAGACACGGGTCTAACAGTTATGCTAAGTAGCGAGCGACAAGGGCTGGCGTTAGCATGTTCCACTCATGGTGCGTCATATTCTCAATAAGAATGCTACAAGTGGATTGATAATTTCCCTGCGGCGAAGTCGTGACGCCGTGGCATCCACATGCTAGTTATGCATATCCGATAAGTCAGACCATCCAATAAGATGGCTCTCGCGTCGCCATTGCACGATTCATGCAGTTGTCTAACGCTGTTATACTAAATGGAACGCCGGCTGCATCGGAAAGCATGTTATGTTCGCTGAACAAAATCGCGACATTTGTTAAAGGGACAGAGAAATGACAGAGAATGCCCAAATACGCTAAAGTGCGATTTCGTGATTTACCTCTCGTACACCGGTAACAAAATGCGAATCAGTGATCGTCCCTTTTTCCCTTGTGCCTTTCAGGTGAACGACAGCCACTGACCAACAAGAACAAAACCGACCCGGGAAACTTGGGCAAAAACATCGATCCTGCGTATCGATCCGTGAATCCGTGAATCTGACCTTGTAGTTTCACTCACTTGAACAAAATGCCGTGAGCGACCTATCACCGAGGGGATCAGGCCAATTAGGCTTACTCCCCGTAAAGGTCACAACTTCGAAAACCCTACGGTTTAAGAGAAAATGATTTGGGTGTGCTTCTGTTTAGCAGCCTCTTGATCAACTAGCGTGATCCTCCAGTACTCGCACGATGGAATCTATTTCTCGAAAGGTATGACACCTTCAGGGTTGCCCCTTCCTCATGTAGAACGTCTATATATAGAGAATCATTATGCACATTATCTACATGGGTAATTTGTTTAAGTGATCAAATTTTCAAGGTCATCAAGCACCTAATGTAATAGTGCGAAAAAAAGTGAATCACTTGCGATGGACAAAACTTGCAGAAAGCCTTGTGGCTGAGATAATCCTTTGAAGATTCTAGAAACCAAGCGGTCTTTTGGATGTAAAATGTGCGTGAATAATGAATAAATAAATAACAATTTTGTTTGATGGTTGCCATTAGAGTGCACCGGTAGCCACATTCATTGATGCCGGAATAACATGCACTTTTGTTGTTAAACAGCGGCGTATTCCATTATAAATTGCTGAATATTCCGGGACGAACATGACGTTGATCGTAGCGGACGGCCGAACGAACATAGCTGACGCACAGGACGAATATATAGCTAGGGGTCCATGATGCCTAATCGGTTGGCTGCACGAAAGCTACGTACTCAGGCCGCTCGCTTCATCTTTGGTACATCCGTCCGTAACGCAAAACAACGTCGTACTTTGACCACTAGACGAACGCACAAACACCACATGGTTATTTTACATGCATTATTTTAATGCCTTCTCAAACGCTGCGATGGATGAAAAGGATGCGGCCCCTAATTTTTCGAGCAATGCCTGTGGAGTCACTTCTGAAGACATAGCAAGCAAGCTGAAAGTTGAATGCGCGCCATTAGTTTTGAGGTAGGATTAATCTGAAAAATCGCTAAAAACTGAGGTTAGATTAGGGTGATTTTGGTTTGAGCACGTATGCAACAAAATGCAAAAATTTGGCCCAAAGCATTTTGTTTCACTTACAAAGGATTTGCAGAAATAGCATTGTGCGTCGAAGGCATGGCCCTAGCGTTGTTTCAATTTTTCCAGATGTATTAAATGTCGATGGAACGCACGCAATAAGGCGTTTCGGTATGTTTTTTAAAAGCAACTAATACCTGGCGTCTTGATGCAGGCCAAGCACCTTCCTGATCGCGGATGACATGGGAATGGGTCCTTCCGTTATGTACACCTTCGTGGAAAGTGAACAGTTTGCTCCCATGCTTCGACTGTTTGGCTTGGTAAAGTAAATGATGGGCCGGCAGTATAGAGTGAAGGCGTTTTATGGGCGTGTTGGCTGCACAAATGCGGGAAGCGAGAATAGTGTTCGGCTGCGCAGTTCACTTGTGCTACTTCCACATTAGAAGCACATTCAGGAAGCTATCATATAACATGCGTGTATTTTTTGTCACAGGGACACTGCGAACATCCAGCACGTAGTCCACCGTATGGACACAGCCGTACAGTAGGTTGTTTGTTGATCATAATACGAGCACACATATCAGGGAAGATCTGCAACTACTCCACCCGCACGGACCTGCGATTGGTCTCATATTTTACGACCCAATGGTCATATACTGTGCGCAGATGGACTGTACATGCACAATCCGCGACGGTGGAAAGGGCTAGTGGAAAGCTAGTGGAAAATGCCGACAATGATTTCATTTGATTCATACAAGGCCCATCAACCCCAAACCGTTCATCTCTCAATTAAGCCCCATACATTCCATGTAGGTCTCGTATTTCTTGATGGTCATAGTTTGTAGCTACCAAGCTACAAGAAATCACGCAATCCGAATCGTTCATTGGGGATGGTGCGATATGAACAAATCTCTACGGGGTCATCACTGCTGAAGTGCTTTGTGTACATGGTACGTATTGCTCGCTGTCTGCCAGCCGCCTGCCTCATTTTGGTATTTCGCCAACCTAATATATACCTCCCTCTCATTTCAGTATGTAAAAAGTTCAATAAAAACTGCGTACCAGGTGGGTCATACGCCTCGCGAACGGACAATTGTATTAATTAAAACGACCAATACAGTTCACTTTTTCATGTGGTACACTTTTGAACCTTTCCCTGGTAGAGATGGATGTGCGGGCTTCGGTCAACTGATCAGGCACCGTGAACACAGCCGCACGCTAGTCGTGTGGATCAGCTGTCCGGTATTATTGATGCCATGGTCTTCGTGGCATATTTTGCCGGTTAAAATGCAGAACTCTGTTGTTTGCAGGGATTATCATTATCTGCAGGCCTTACGTGTTCACAAACTCGCACTGTTTATCCGACAATAGTGAATTCGTCCTCCGCGGTGATAATTCGGAGTAACAGCTGTTAAGTCCTTGTTGCCCACCGTGTTCAGGTTGTGGCAGCCCGATCATGCCTCTGTCTTCATGTTCCCTACGAGCTGGAAGATAAGCTTATCATTCTTATTCGGTATCTGACCAGCGAGGCGAAATGTATTTACAGATGTGGCACCTTCTCACATTTTGTATCCACAGGGACCATGTAGTTTGTAGAAGGCTCATAGATTTTCTGAGCTGCAGAACTATCAGCAAGTTTCGTCCCTCATATGGGATTCACGTTTTACCGCTATTCGCGTGCGCAGTTTTCAGAGCCTGTGTTCACTGATGACCTTGAAGTTTCACTCAGTTAAATAAATCAGCCATGCAGATAATTTGCAGAACCATGCTTCATTATGAACTTGTAGCTTTGATAACGTCGTAGCTCTCGTCGTAGCTTTCTACTGTGTGGTACAACCAGGTGGATGTTAGAATACGTTTGGATGAGTGATACCCACCGGACGTAGCAAATTTGATGATATAATTCACCGAATTTCCTAACAACACTGCTTTTAGGGAAACTTGCCCCAAGTGAAGTATTGTAATCAAAATAACTCAACGCATTGTGCAGCATTAGTGCGAATATGCATCTCCGTGAATGGTATCCATTCTCGATTCTATACAACGAGTCAGATGATGCAGCTACTAGGCCCATACCTATGAGCGACGTTGTTTATGAGGCCTCGACAATGCACGATGTCCTAATCCAACGATCGACAATGGTCCTTCACCGGTCAGATACACTCACGCTTGAAAAATTAACATTAACCTCCTGAAAATAATGTGTTCATTGGTCATACTGGTAGCCACTGCAGTTCTCGTTTTCCGGAAGACACTTTCACTTAACGGGCATCTTTAAAGGGGAAAAATGTAGAAGAAATCACATAACCTAGACAAAATTTTTCATACCTCTTACTTTTTAAAGGACAGACTTTCTTATTGCTCAAGAGGAGGAAAGATCGAAGAGGAAAGATCGATCTGCACACTGATGTTTCGATGTCGGGTTTATCGTAAGCCCCGAAGTTGAAGTTAAAGACAAGTGTATACAAGTTGGTCGACAGTTCAAATGGTATTGAGATAGTATCTGAGTTTCGAAAAGGGTATACTTTTTCATAGGTGCACTCACCGACATAGCTGTAGCGACGGGTACTTGGTGTCGAATCCGCTAATTGAGAGCATTACTTCCGAACCTCACTCCACTTCTGATTACTGTCACTTATTTCCTACAGCTTAGCAGAAACAACAGCTTTGTCGTCGTCGACATAACTTGTAGCCATAACATGCTCAAAAGCAAAAGCAGTCCGGTGTGCGTCTTTGTAGACAGACACTTTTGTGGTTTTCCGCATCCGGTTATAGCCAAGAAGCTACTACACTTCAGACGAACCTGAACTCCGCAAACCACCCGCTAATTTAGACTACATTGAGGTGCATTTCCATGTCTGTCATATGGGTTATGGCGTCACCTGACTCACTTCTCATGCACTCGTATTAACACTCACCTATTAATTCCACAGTCCTGTTTCAACTATTCGAATACACGGACGCCCAAGGCAGCCCCTCCCAACCTTACTGTCTGTGATAATGACAATGGTGATCTAACGGGGAACTGTGCAATCCATGAATGTCAATACACAGAGATGTGACTTCTCAGATTAAGGGTTGAGCACATGTACGCCTCATGTTAGACAACTTTGAGAGCACTGCTCCAAGGAGGACTGCCTTGAAGCTAAGTTTCCATGCCATAGACTTTGGTTTGGGATCTTTGAGCCTTCTCGGCACACACACAGTCATGAAGTGGACAAAAATGTTACATTGACGGTCGCTTTTGTACGCTATTTGGATTATCTATCACCTTGCGTACAGCGGGTTAATGATAGGCACATGGGACTCTAGAGCCTCTCCCATCTTCGCTAGTTGTTATCTTTCAAGCTTTCGCCTGTCCAATTTATCTAGATATCCCAGCTACTGGTAAGTCTGATAGAACACCCTGGATCACATCTACCAGCTTGCGTCCGCTATTCAAAATTCACTCACTTGTAATTTTTGAAGCCGTGAGAGTGCAAATTATTAGGGCACTTTCCAGCAACCTGGACACTTTACCGAGAATTCTTTGCGGTATTTTTGAAGCTCTTATATGGGGGTAAAACTGATTACCCGAATATGCCAAGGTGTATTGTATGATGTTTGTCCATCTTGCTTTATTCTAACCCAAAGACCGCGAATGCGAGATTACTTGAGTTGATCCTCACTGTTGATGGACATTAATATTACCCTATTCAGAATAGAATCTGAGTAAAGGAAGTGAACTTACGACGCCATCCACGTCAGCTCCTAGGACAATTCACCATTGTCCCGATATTTTTCGCTACGGATCGCTAGGTCAGCACATTCTCCATTTCAGACGTACAGCGGGAACGAAGAGAGGGAAGTGAGGCGAGCCTGCGAACAGAAGAAGGCGGGAGAAGACTGACAATGCAGGGCTTGCTTGGACGGCGCATGTTGAAAGTACGGGTCTTGAAACAGGGGCCCGGGCCTCAAAAATTGAGAAACAGGGTTGAAGACAAACAGACCTGCCAAGATTCCAATGTATTGGGTGAAATCGTGACTTGCTAGAGGGATCTGGCCCACATTGCACCGGAAGGTTCGTGGTTCGAACCCGACCTCTGACTCTCGACTTCCCGTGTTTAGGCTCGGGAGACCTGACAGTATCCTAGCCCCCTTGTTTCCTTCGAGTGGCATGATAGCTATAGCTGGACGACATATCGAGTTCATATTACGCGTTACCTCGTCAATCAGTCACAGTACCATGTACCCAGCCACGTTCGGGACCATGAAATGTTAGAATGTATACAGCGCCATCTGGATAGATTTATCGTATCCTGGCTCCATTACTTCAGTTAAACTGCCCAAAAACTTGATGTTCTAATGTTTTCCAGGAAACACTGAATTGAGTGCTGTTCTCATTGGCCACTCAAAAAGAGCCTCAGCTCGTCAACCTCCGTTTCGTACAGCCGTGATTAGTGTAGAACGATGGACAAGCATGAAGGCATCCAAAACATCACTCGTCCTCCTCTACCCTTTCAGTTTCTGAAGAACCCTTCTGAATGTAACGAAGAAACGTCCTCAGATCAAGGATGGTATGGCGAAATGCGGATTTGGCCTACACCGAATGACTTGAAAAGTGATAAAATGGCGCTGAAAGTGAAACCGTTTTTTATTACTTACAAGTATTTCTGGGCAACCAAACTCAGCAAAAATGCACTTTAGGCGCAAGATTGTGGTAGTTGATGGATTGGATCATCGTGGATCGTTTTGAATAGGTATCTAAAAATATATAAAGTCTTTGCTGTTCAGCTGACTAGAAAATTCCGTATGAATTCTTTCCCAGATTCCATCTAGTGCGAGTCAGGAGTACAACTGAGTTTGAAGGGTGCTTTTGCGTCCAATCCACACCATTGATGTGATTTCTGCGTGCTCTCAATGTCCTAAAAGGTCCCTGACTAATACGTGCGACAATGCACCAAGGCTTCTATGCCTATTATCCTTGGGTGAGTCAAATGAAAAATTTATGTGACAGGTACTCTAAGGATTGTTGGTTTCAGTATGCGATCCGACAGTACCGAAGAGTCGTCCACAAATGTTCGAAGGACGAAACTTCACATCGAGGCCAAACCTATGAGAGAAATGATCACGTCCTCACCTGAGTGGCCAATTGACTTACGTGCAATTAGTCTGGAAAGGACTTGCGGTCGACCAAACCTTTTATCTGGATGCACTTGAGGAAACAATCATAAATGATTAGCTATGTAACGCACCTTCAAAGCTTGTTAGCCGCGTGACCTTTCGACGTAGCGAATTCGGATATGGTCTGTGCGCAGTGTGCCAGGACGACGTGCAAAATTTTACGGGACTTTTTAGCTTTTTTGAAAAAATGAGAACCCAGCCATTTGGTAAGATACGCTAATTTGCAAATTAATTTGGTCTTATCAGGAGATTCAGATGAATCTACCGTTTATGGAGTTCTTTAATTGAATGTGTTTCACAAAAACAGCCGCAAGTTTCAGTTGGTAAGACATTCAAAACAGTTAATTATACTTTCCCGACTGAACGCATTTGGCACAAGGTTATCGGAGAGATTACCGCAACCTTACGAGCCAACGGAGCTTGTGAAGCACAAACAAACCGAATATTTTTGGATAACTGTCAGTACTAGAGTCAGAATCATCAGAAACCACAAGCGTAGGGAGATTAGAATCACGATATCAGATGACAGGATTCTCTTGACGTCATTGAGTACGGACTAATACGCACTGGACCAGACGTACTTTGTGTCCTTGTATGATGGATTGTCTAAGACCAGTCTCTGTTTATGCATGTTGGGGAAAACACGTTAATCTCTAACTGTAGTCGTTTGTTCGTTCGAAGAAACGTAGTTTACAACTGAGGTATTTTTAGCTGATAATGCACAACCACCAATGGGATCGACAATAAATTCCGGATAACTAGCTTGACGCAGGAAATATCCACATTTTTCCGTCTGCAAAATGAATTCACATTCGGTTGAAAACTCGTTCTTAGTCGTGGGCTGTCGACGAATTTGCAGCAACCTTAAGAGTAGTGCATTACCAATATACGTGTATCGTTCTTAGTACGTTTTATGCTCTTATGGTGCTGGACTTACAGGGACGATATCGTAAAAAATGGAGAAGGAAAACTGACCAAGCAATGCATTCTTCATTTTCTGGTTTATTGCGTTCACGCAGTTGATATCAAACGACGGTCGGTTGTAACGGAAAAAGCCCACGAGGAGCGTTTACTGTCAGCGGGTCTTTGTAACTCAATTTTCAATTCAAATTGGAGGTATTGTAACGTAAGTGAAACTAGAATTTACCTGGTAACATGCTTTGATCGTATGTGTACACCTCTCCCTAATACCGATACCCCTGATCAGCCACAATGAGCCTTAAGCAGGAAGCAGTAGTCCGCTTGTTCATGTATATGGGTGACCTTGAGCTATTTTGGTACCTTACTTCACGTGTGCCTTCCGGTTCCGCTTCAATACATCCCCAATGTTGCCTCCCTCCTGCGTCACCCAACCTGTGTCATTGTGTGGTTTGTATGCCGTGTTCTTCCAATTTCCGTATCTGTTCATTTCAGAACCGACGTTTGCCGTCGCTACGGTGTGCGTCAGAACAATCTACCATAGAGGGTACTTTGGAAACGTAAATGGCAAATGCATCTTCCGGCACGCAGAACGGACACTGATGTATGTTCAAAGACATGTTTAGGTTCACTGAGAAATCACCACAAAGTCGAATGGAATCGTTCGTTTTTTGTGTTACAATGGGGTTCAAGAAGATTAATGAACCCTTATCAGCATTGCTTTAGTTTCGCGACCGTTCAGTTCAGAATCTAATGCTGTTTTTGTAGATAAGGGCGCAGGAGTCTTGAGGGTTTAAACATTGTCCCACTTACAGATTCTACAAACAGCTGATCTTTGACCTCTCTATTTCTCCATAAATCTTTCTGAATGCGTCTTGTAGCCATTGCACGAAATCACTGCTGAGGACTGCAGTCACGTCGGAAATGATTAACGAATGAACAGAGCTGCAGTAGGATTTTCAGTTTCGCTGATCTTCAGCTGCAATTATTTTTGTCCAACCTCATGCAGCTGAATCGCCCACCTCAAGTAGGGCGAAACAGGTAGTGAGCTGTTTTTCATTTGCAAATGATTTGCAAATGAGTGTATTTCTCGAAAACAATCCAGTTTGAGTTCACGTAGAACATAAGGTTGACGAAAACTCGGGGACCGCGCCTACTTAGTGAGCCCCAAGAAGGGTGAAGCCGGTCGTGGGCTGTCGAAGAGTTTTCAGCAACCTTGTGAGTAGTTTCCTTCATGAAAATATACTGCGATATCTCAAATATCGTGCCAACTGATACATGAGGCGGCCTGTGTGCAGCACATTCAGTTGTAGAATTTCATAAACGAGAGCTCCAGTTGAGTATCTCGTGAAAACCAGATTGATTTTCAAATGAATGTATTTCTCGAGAAGGTAAGGAGCTATTGAAGAGGTTTTAGCAAATATACACTCATTTGCAAACTAATTTGGTTCTTTCGAGAGACTCACCTGGAACCCAGCTGAATCTC
>NW_008751878.1:489322-490873 GCF_000715545.1 Opisthorchis viverrini | reverse complement strand
TCAGCTGGGTTCCAGGTGAGTCTCTCGAAAGAACCAAATTAGTTTGCAGATGAGTGTATATTCGCTAATTTCGTGCAATTTGGTTTCAAGTAGAACATAGGGTTGACGGAAACTCGGGGACTGCGCCTACCTGATGAGCCCCAAGAAGGGCGAAACTGGTCGTGGGCTGTCGATGGATTTTCAGCAACCTTATGAATAGTACATAACAAATATACAGGTTTTAGCAATCTTGTAAGTAGCATGTGGCGTTTAGACAATGTACCGAGATATTTCGAATATTGTACCAACTGGAAATTGAGGCATCCTGGTGGGCCGTTACAAACGAGAGATGTAAGTGTCAAAACCACGGTTGTGTGCAAATGAGTGTACTTTTCACACTGCTGTATTCGCTTTTCGCTGAAATACATATCCAGTCCGCAGTTACGCTCTGTCATCCAGCAGTCCTTGCTGGCTAGTGGGTATAGCATTTTTTACGTTGGTAGAATGAAAAAGACCTGACCATGACAAAACAGACTCATCATGTTGATGCGGGTACGCGAGGACTTTGAACGCGCATGCTAGTCGCCGGAAAAGTGACCAACACCAAATCAGAGAACACGAGCTACGCGACCGAAGATTGTAGAAACAATATCCTGTCTAACCATAAGTTGATTGCAATGCTTATTTGTAAGGCACTACCCATAAGGTTGCTGGAAATCCGTCCACAGCCCACGATCGGTTTCGCCCCTCTTGGAGCTCATCAGGCAGGCGCAGTCCCCGAGTTTCCGTCAACCTTATGTTCTACTTGAAACCGAATTGCACGAAATTAGCGAATATACACTCATTTGCAAACTAATTTAGTTTTGCGAGAGACTCACCTGGAACCCGACTGAGTCTCTCGGTTTTGATGTTTCCAGGTGATTGAATGCGCTGCACCTTATGAGTAGTGCGTTACAAATATATACATGTATCGCGATATCTCAAACATTGTAGCGACTGAAACGTGAGGCGGCCTGGTGCATCAAATTCAGCTGCCTGGAAACATCACGGAAGAGATTCAGCTGGGTTCCAGGTGAGTTTCTCGCAAAACCAAATTAGTCTCCAGATGAGTGTATTTCGCTAGATTGTGCTTAATTCTCAACCAGAAGGTCATGATCCCCCTAGAGTTTATCAAGACTGGTTTACTGCTCCTTGCCTTCTCAGCGCGAACCGGTTTCATTCGCAAGAGGGAATCTCGATGGAAAGTACAATATTTATTTTGCTCTGATAAAAGTGTCGAATTAGACTTAAAACACGCGTGAGCAACTGAAATTTACTCAGCTATTTTCAGGAAGCGGAAGAACCTGTTCATGCTTGCAAAATACGCCACTACTAAAAGAATATATATATATATATTTCTGGGGCGTGGGATGGAGAATATGCGCAAGACCTGTCTTCGCCTCTACCCCAGGCCTACATAACCCATCTCCTTGAGGGCGAATTACGTTCGGTTAAAGTTCATTCGGCGAGAATGAACTTTTTGAAGCCGTGATTCCTGAAGCCGTTCAGTTTCATCATTTAGTTGGCCGCAAA
>NW_008751878.1:435408-487111 GCF_000715545.1 Opisthorchis viverrini | reverse complement strand
TGCAAATGAGTGTATTTCGCTAGATTGTGCTTAATTCTCAACCAGAAGGTAATGATCTCCCTAGAGTTTATCAAGACTGGTTTACTGCTCCTTGCCTTCTCAGCGCGAACCGGTTTCATTCGCAAGAGGGAATCTCGATGGAAAGCACAATATTTATTTTGCTCTGATAAAAGTGTCGAATTAGACATAAAACACGCGTGAGCAACTGAAATTTATTCAGCTATTTTCAGGAAGCGGAAGAACCTGTTCATGCTTGCAAAATACGCCACTACTAAAAGAATATATATATATATATATATTTCTGGGGCGTGGGATGGAGAATATGCGCAAGACCTGTCTTCGCCTCTACCCCAGGCCTACATAACCCATCTCCTTGAGGGCGAATTACGTTCGGTTAAAGTTCATTCGGCGAGAATGAACTTTTTGAAGCCGTGATTCCTGAAGCCGTTCAGTTTCATCATTTAGTTGGCCGCAAATCAGATTTGGATTTCGGGTAATGAAGTTAGTGATCGGTACTACTGATCTCGGATAATTACAAAACTCATCATGGTACTTCCTCTCTGGGATGTACAAAACATAATAGCTGTCTGTATTTAGGCTGAAGAAAAAAGAACATTCCAAACCAGGGAGATTTGGACCGAGGAATTGAGCACAATTTTATTTTGCTGAGCTAATGAGGTTTCATACAACAACGGGAAAAAATCAAATCCATTGCACAAAAGGTAAGAGATACTACTTCCAGATTCCGAGTTGTTATTGTTTGGACAAAACGGAGAAAGGAATAAATTAGTCTCTCGAAGGAACGATGACAGATATCAGTTGGGTGATAAACAGGTTCTGCATTTATCGGACGTAAACATGTGGTGGAACCCCGGCGAGCATTTGTCACGAACGCTCCGTTTATCACCCGAGTGGCTGTTGACGACATGTAGCGAATATCCTTACAGCTCACACGACTTCGCTTATAGCTTACGGGGAGCCACTCGTGCTGCTACTCTTACCCTCCTCAGAAGTTCAATGGAAAGTTCAACGGGGAAATCCTGAAATGGATATCATTCCACTGTGTTTGGTGTCGGAGAAGGGGCTGCCTCAAATTTGCATCCATCAAATCACCAAGCGACACCTTCGTGTCAGAGGCGAGGAGTGCCTATACGCAGACACTCGGAGCCCCACACACTGACGATGTTACCTCAATCGGTGGTGAAACATTTGCAATCCAACTGCCAATCTCGGCAAACTGAACAACACCCAAGCAGCGCATCCGAGCTACCTATATTCCACAACAGTGCCAGTCTGTGGACTGTTGATCTAGGTGACGGAACCAAAAGTGTATATATATTGTTACGCTTCTCAGCTTGAAATTACAGATCAACAGACAAAACACAGCGCCGCTGGCCGAATGGTGTTGGCTACGAGGAGTTCCTGTGATATGTCTTAGCCATCCGAAGATACCAAGCAACAATGTCCACGCCGTATGATCTCGCCAGGAATGATTACCTCCCCAGCAGCTCATTGAGCTGTACCGGGGGACGCATATTCAAAATACTTAGGGTCTCCTCTATCGGAACGATCAACCGACAGTCTGACAACCACAGTTTCCTGGAATTCTAGGTCGTAGGTTAGAACAGTTGTGGTATATTGTTCTTTAGGATTCAGTCTATCCGAATAGTTTCATGCTGACCATCGCTGTCTTGCAATTAGGAAATTGGGTCACAGACTTTGGTTGAGGATCCGTATTGCCATTCTTTCTAAGTTTGAGCACCCTGGCGGTATCTCAGTCCACAAACCTCCCATTAGCACGTTCATGCCAGATCGGCCGTCGCTTGTTGACATCAGCCTGTGTGGACAGGGAACTATGCTGGATTCAGAAAATCTAAAAAAAATTAACTGCAACTGGGTTCCACGAAAGCCTTCCGGACGTGAGTCAATCAATACTAGTATCGGAAATCTGATGGATATAAGCCTAATAAAAAATAAAGACAGGCGTCTAAATTGCTAGGCGGGCTATTTTCAGAAACTGTATGGTTGGCCTCTCTACCCCTTGCCTAGCGCACTTTTGATTCGTTCAGCTCCAGCCTTGGTCTGACAGTTTAGATTATTCCTCAGTAAAGGAAATATCAATATGCCTTTCTGGGGCAAGATGGCCCAAGTGGTTAGAGCGCGAGTTTACTGACCGGAAGGTTCATGGTTCGAACCCGACCTCTGCCTCTCGACTTCCTCTGTATAGGCTTGGGCAATCTGTGAGTATCCCAGTCCTCGTGCCCCCTTCGTGTGGCATGGAAGCTAGGCACCAAAAGGGTGCTACAGCTGAATGATTTTTCCCGAGAGCACCATCGGAATGGGCAAGAAAGGCTTCCCGTAATCCCGTTTAAATACGGGAGAAAACATTTGTGCCAGAATTCCAATGGTCCCAAACACGAATTAACAAGATAAGCGTTCGATTGGGTGTTAAATGTAACTTGCCGTACTCAGGCAGAAATGCTTGATAGTGTTTTTTTTCATGTGATTTTTATATCCTTCACTGCAGTTTAATGGAGAGCGTAGTCTCATTTGTATTGCTGATGTTTCCCTCCGAAGAGACACAAAGGGATCACGAAACTTACTGAGAAGCATCAACCGTTAATTCGTTGAACAGAAGTGTGGCGTCTCAACGTGGAGTTCAAATGTACACGTACGACTTTGTGGTGGTTCATTTGTTGGAGTGCTCCCCCGGTAATTGAGAGGTAGCGGGATTGAGGCCCTCCAAGACATGTGCATGTAAACTTGGATACCTATTGGTTGTTGATCAGGTGGCTGTCGATCTGTTCGACGAGCTTGGCAATTGGCTTGCAAACGTTTCGCCACCATACGAGGAGACATCATCAGTGCGCAGTTGAGTGGGTACTTCTTCCTTGCCCGCCTTTCAACAAATTACCAACTTGGATACCTAATTTGCAAACGCGGTTGATTCCTCAATTTTGAGGCTACTTGGGGAAAGAGCCAGGAGATCCCTGTAAAATTAATTCCCTCCGGAATTACATCGCTTGGATTTTATGGGTGCATCAACGATATCAGAACCTCCTGTGTTATCTAACGTAACTCCGCTGTTTACCAGCGTCGATGCTTATTGTGTTCGAGGAAAAAAGATACGAATTTGGCCTCACCTTTGCTACTGTGGCCTGTACTTGTGTGACGGTTGGTGCACTTAATAAATAAAACACCAGACGAGCCTGAAAGGTCTGTTTTCCGTGGAAGCGACAGGCCAGCAACGCAGAATGTCCCCTGATGTTGGTTAGAGACAAGACACGCCACTGTCACCATCAGCAGCATGAGTGAGTTCAGGGTTTCGACCTGCCTGAAAAAAAAACATAAGAACGGAACACGATGATCGTCATGGGAATAGTAAAGGACTATACCGGATTCGAAGCTAAAAAGCGAAAAATTCCAGGCGAAAATACTTCCAGCCTTTCTGTGACCCATCTGAGATAGTCTTCCTCGTATTACTCACGACGCTTTAGCAACTCATCCCGCTAGAATTCCCACCTTTTCATGATTACACGACTGTGACAACAACAATAATGTCTATCACTCGCACAATATTTGGTCCCAATGACTAGGCCTAATGCACTACTCATAAGGTTTTAGTAAACAAAAGCGATTCCATTGGCATTGGCAAAACATCGACGACTAAAACGTAGTTCAAGAAAATCTACACAGTCCAAAGAGGTTAGGGTATAACGTCGTCCAGCTCCGAGGAGGTGTTTTTGACTCTATTTGTTTTCCGACTGTACACCATGGGAATTTTTTCTCTTTATTTCCCTATAAAAGCAAAACTAGGTGAAGTGGCCAGTGATTTAGAGGAATTGTTCTATATTCTGCTGCTTTTGTTAAGAATCCTTGATCTGCTCATCGGACAGTGTTTGTCACAGTTCAAGTTCAGTTCGGGATCCAAAATTACAGCCACTCTGACCTTTTTCACAATACTTTGTGTCAAATATCTGGAAATGCGCGATGATATTTTGAAAAGCCCGAGCATCAGCTGTGGAATCTCGCTGGTTATGTCTGTTTCAGACTAGAACAACAGTCAAGTGGGGAAGCCATGTTCTTAGTAGCTTTTGCCCGTCGTCTGTTCGCCTTAATTAATCTTCAAGATCAGAATTAGTGCTTCGTGCAATTATACGGAAAACATGTGGATCGACAGTGATTTGCGCCAATCGTGAAATCGAGGAATGCTGGCTCCCTGTTTACTGTCAACATTGAATCTCTCTAGACAGGTCGAAATAACGTTTACTCGAAATCTGGTCTTCGGCTTGTCAGCGCTACTGCCGACAGGTTTACTTAAGTTGCATTGTAAGTAGGTTGACAAAATCCTGGGGATATTTTTGCCCGTTAGGAAACTGAAAGAGTGAGGCTTGTTTCTGGGTTCAGGTGAATTCTGAGAGCCCTATAAAAGTAAATTCCGGTGATCGTCGAAGTAAGAGTTAGACAAGGAATCAACGAAGTACCGTAATTAGCGAAACACACCCATTTGCATACCGGTTTGGTTCCGAGGGGAGGCTCACCTGAAACCTAGCAGAATCTCTCGTTTATGATGTTCCAAGAGTTTTCAGCAACCTTATGAGTAGTATTCCGTCAAAACCGAATTAGTATGCAAATGAGTGTATCTTGGTAATTTCATTCAATCTGGGTTCACGTAGAGCATAAATTTGTCAGAAGCTCGGAGACTGCACCTAACTGATGAGCCCCAAGTAGGTCGAAGCCGGACGTGGGTTTTTCGGAGATTTTTCAGCAACCAACTCTAGCGATGCCGGTATCCGAAATAGTTAAAAAACCCCGAACCAGATTAGTTATGCTACGGAGACGGCATATTTGTTTCAGTCAGTTTGCTACCACCCTGTTGCAACATTTTGCGATTTCGGCTATCTTTGTCTTGGTAGAGACAACATTTTTTTCCTGGAGAAACGTAAATCTGCTACACATAACATATTTCAGTAATACCCAGGAGCATTTCCTCCTGTTGTTTGTTGGTTATCCATCTGAATGGAGTTTCCAATATCCTGATTTGGGGAAGCCTTTTACCGCCCAAGATCCCGAAGAACAATGATGGGACGTTATCATCAAATACTGAAGTCGTAACTTGGCAGGAACAGCGCTAAAATAAGAACATCTCACGCAAACCAGATGGCTCTGATCTCACAGGTCTTGTTCAATGCTAATCGATCTGCTCGTCTCTGTCGGTATTTTTCAAACTGTACGCGGAGCGAATAACGGCAGATGACGAAGTTCTACTTGCAGTGCGATGTGGTGTAAAAAAACCGAAGTATGCCACCCTGGAAGGAGAACTTCGATTAATGCTACAGGTGCGCTGAACGAAACGATTGTTTTGTGCATAGTCAAAGCGAACCGTTGGTGAAAAACCAGTTGGAACCGAGTCATGTTTTCAGAAAGCAGTGGCACGGGTTGCTCTAGTATTTGTTAGATGTTCATTACTGGTGAAACCCATCAAATTTGTGTGATCGGAACGAACTTTCTAGTATTGTCCTCAGCTTGGGAAGTTATTTTTTCACGTGGCGTAATGAAGTTGTGATGCACATAAAAACGCCTGAGTATTTCCTACTGGTCATCAAGTGATACGTACTTATCGGATAAGTAAGGCGTCGACCGGCTGGGTAACCGAATTCCCTTGCATGGTATCGCGTGAAAAACGGCATTTGGTTGGGTCGTGAGGTGGCTTTAAAGGTATTCCCTACAACTGTCCAAATATATCGAGTATAAGTGAGCACTTCGCTAAAGTAAGCGAGCGGAGAGAAAACGGAGTTTTGAAGGAACAGTTTACGCAATCGAAAAAAACGGCGCTGGGGTTTGAAATATAACGTAGAAAGTAAAGGTTTTTCCTACAGATTATTAGCAAACGGAGGCTGCCAGCCTTTGTCAGATGGAGGCACAGAATACGTTGTTAATGGCTTTAGTTCGTTTCCCGCAGAACAAACGGCCTGCTTCTTGTTAGAACAACTGAAAAGCAGCCGCCTAGTGATCCGTTTTCACACCAACCCACTTAATGTTCGTGCAAACGTAAACATGCTCAATCCCAAATGAGCTGAGGCGAGGGGTGGGGAATTACGCATACTTTCATGAGACAGAGTGACGAGTGCCACCGTGTGACAGAAAGCTTGCAACTTAGTGTTGCAGTAGCGGCAAGCAGTTTCAACTTTCTCCAGCAAATTGAATCCGTTTGGTTACAGAGACAGCGAGAGAGGACAGCATGCCAAATATTCAAAGATGTACCTGAACGAAACTAGGATTTAGAATAAAAATGGAAACAGGAAGAAACGGCAGGCTTTTGTGTAAAATCAGTGGAATAAAGATGATTTAATTTAAAAAGGCCATCTCGCACATAAGCTGTACTCAAAAAGTGGAAACTAAAGTCGTTGTGTACAAGCACCGTTTGGGGCGCGCAAGAAGACTGATGGATCAAGAACCGATGCGCGTTCAGATCCCCTTAATCTAAACCAAAACGTGTGAGTTAGAGCTTCACAGTCCCAGTCGGAAGATTAAACTGAAAGTTTTGAGAACGCAAGCCATCATCAGTAGTTGCCCAAGCTCTTCTAGAACGGCGGTTTCTTTATCGGATCTGAATAAACTTCACCCGATGAGTGTAACTTCTATCTGAGAAGTCGTTGCTCGAGGATCCAGTCAACACGTGTGATCGCGTGATGTGGATCCCGTGATTGAAGGATGAGCGGCGCTATATCCTGCCTGAATGCGAGTCAATCACACTGCTGATCAGCCACTTGTGGCCAAACGGTTAAGTGTTAGAACTACTAGCCAAGAGGTCGCGGGTTCGAGACTCATCGGAGTTTCGTGAGATGCGCACTGTTGGTGATTCCCAATAAGGATGAAACGGCTGTACAGTGCTTCTCGGCTTTTCAGCATAGAATGGCTTCACTTACAGGACGAAATCTCCACAAAAATCCCAAATCTCCTCACACTACCAATAAGACACAATTCGTTTCAGTCTGGATAATGTCTGAATTTCTGGCAAGTTTTTCTGCATAGGGTGGGTGTTAGCTCTTCTGGTTTATGTGTGATAAGACTGTTTATTCTAACACGTTTGTCCCTGCGAGCCAAGATAAGCTGAGGTTGTGAGAAACTTCTTGAGTACCTCGGCGGTGATCCTCGTTTCGCTTTATGCAGGTTGAATAAAGCGGTTTCACAAGCTCCGGTCCGCAATGAGTGGTAAACTATCGGATGCGAATGGGCGCCTTACGTAATTTAAATTTCGCTGCGAAAATGTTTCCAGCATTCGCCAATTTCTATCATTTTTTTTACATTAATTTAGTTTTGGCGGGTGACAACTGAATCCATCCGAGTCGCTAGTTTATAATAGTCCCCTTCAACTGAATGTACTATACATACTTCAGTTTGTGCGACACTCGACAGCGAAACCGACAGTTGATCGCCGAAGAGTCTTCAGCATGGTGTGTTACGTCTAGACATTGTTTTTGGCAACTTTTCAAGTCATACAGTAGTAGCAGTAATAGTTAAGACAGCTTTATTTAACAGTCTGTTGATTACAGTGGACATGAAAAAGGAGTGACAACTGAATCCATCCAAGTCGCTAGTTTATAATAGTCTCCTTCAACTGAATGGCTATACATACTTCAGTTTGTGCGACACTCGACAGCAAAACCGATGGTTTATTGCCGAAGAGTCTTCAGTATGGTGTGTTACGTCTAGACATTGTTTTTGGCAACTTTTCAAGTCATACAGTAGTAGCAGTAATAGTTAAGACAGCTTTATTTAACAGTCTGTTGATTACAGTGGACATGAAAAAGGAAGAAAGTTGTATTGGCTATCTGCCAAGAAGCATTTAGTTCAAGTCACTAATAGGATGACCTGTGGTTGTCAGTACGGGCTGTGTTTTGGTTGTGTGTTCAGCAATGGACGTGTGTGCGGGGAACGGGGTGGACTATGATAAGTCCAACACATGAACAAAGCGACTTTGCCAACAAACAACGTCGGGTGGCGATAACCACTGCGGCTATGCTGTACTGCACCCATCGAGATGGATCAACAGACTCGCTGTAAACAATACGGGAACTTCGGTTCGGCATCAAGCTGTGCGCTGTGTCTGCTAGGTGTAGCATGATCGACCAGTTAGTCACTCTTCTGGGAGTATTCCAGGGTATTTTCGACTTGCACAGGCACTGTATCCTCCAGACTGAAGGAACACGGATGTTTGATTTCAAACCAGTTTGGAAGTGTTGCTGTGGGGAAAACTTCGCTTAGGTTAGCGTAAAATCTGTTCAGTAGATTGTTCAATATATCACTTTTAAACGAAAGCCTAGTGTAAATGGGTTCCTCCATTTGACGGTGGTCAAAACGTCTGAGATTCCTCTCCGTTCATACATTCCCCAAAAAAATTATCGGGAATCATGTGTTTGATCTTATTCCACATGGGAATTTCTGAGGTTCCTCTCGTTCATACATTCCCCAAAAAAAATTATCGGGAATCACGTGTTTGATCTTATTCCACATGGGAATTTCTGTACTGTCTACCCGTAGGTTGTTCACTAACACGAAGCTTAAAATGCCTGCTTCTGATGTAACGGAAGATACTACTGAGTAGTATGTAGATTTCTCTTAACACCGCCTCGCGTCTAATGGAATGTGCACCTCGTGAGGTTTATTACGGAACCTGCGGAATTGCTTTGCAGCGTTCGTCCATGAATATCGATGAAAGTTGAAGAAGAGTGTGAGGCTGCAACTCAGCAACCTTGTGAGTAGTTTCTTTTATAAAAATATCACAGAATCTTCAAAGCGTCATTAAAACAGGATTTTTCCACCTGGATTTCGATTCATTTGACAATTCAAGGTGTTTTCTCACTCTGTGACAAATGGTAATATCGAAAACTTCGGCGGATGTCTGTTACAACAATTTTTTTCGAAACCTGGAAAAAACGACCAAGGTTGAGCCTTGCTGGTGGGCTCTAATAAGAGAGAAACTCGAGTTCACTGGTTACTCACTTTGGTGTGGACTCACCAGAGTGATTTCGCTAGCACGGGCGTACGACGTGAAATCGACAAACCTGGCAATCACCAAAAAGTAATACAAGATATTTTCATCCCTTATATACCTCAGATGTTAATTTTGCATTCAAGGAAAAACACCATTACTGCTGTTTCAGAAGGGCTTGTTAAACAATCGGTAGTTTTTAACTGGTCAACGTTTCGTCTTTGACATGAAAATTTCATCGGGCCGAACCTTTTTTTTTAATCAAAATCGATATGTTACCTAATTAGAAACTACTGATCGTTTACCAAACTCTTCTGAAACGATGACTTCTCAATCGGCTTCAGATCTAGTCCTTGGATAATTGTACCCCTTTGCGTTCGAAGTCCGGACGTCGAACATCTAATTTGATCTCGTCCCGGTGTTTATCGCGAATTGAGCTATTACGCTTGTCACGCTGTCATGACGATACGCAATATTTCCAAGTGCCGTTTGCGTCATTCCTCTTCACTGTCAGTTCGATGTCGATTTCAGAGTGGTCGAAAGTTTTGTTTTCATTCTGGTTAGGCAACAGTCCAGGAGATAATAAAATAGCTATGAAAGCATTTTATCCTGGGTGAAGCGTGAATATTCTACTTTGTCAGTGACACTGTCCAACCAAACCCGTGCTGGCTCAATACAAGATCGCAATATACTGGTGGAATTAAAGCGGTCAGGGACTGCGTATTTCTCAAATGGCCGATTTGAGGTTAGATCTCGACCACCCCCCGCTGGCAACTCGTACTAGGTAACTTCTCACCACAAAAACAATTTACGACGCCTGTGAGGATGTGTGGAACTGTGAATTGGGACAGGCATAAACAAACTGGACTGGTGAGGATGTTGGGGTCCTGGGGTCCGCAATCTACTCGGTATATTGTCTATTACCCACGATCTGTGTCAAAGTTACATTCTTGTGATCGATATGCGGGCACAGAATTGTCCGCTTTCTGGCATGAGTAGAAAAGATGGCCAAATCGAACGGATCGACTACATGACCTCCAGAAAAAAGGCGGATGCAGGAAAAATCTAAATACATAGGGGTTTAGTCAACAGTCCACCAACCGAGTGACTTTTGATGGCTTTAAGTTATGGTTTTCGTATTCGTTCATCCGTTAGTCAGCACCAGTGCGGGTTTGCAACGACATTCAAGTACGGAAAGGGAAACAAACGGACGGATAAAATTTTGTGAGCATTTGTTGATTAAACGAATATAGGATATAAACTTTGCTTCAAGGCTACACATCATGGACAGGGGACCTGAAGGCTTTGAGTGCAAATTGTGGATGCATGAGGCTCGCCGACAGTCAACTTTTATCAAGTAACGTGGTGTAACTGAATCAACTGACCGCCGGAAGCACCGGTTTTGGTAACTCCAATTGAGAAGAGCTATTGGTCTATTATATCAGTCAGTAGAGATTTGCTGGGAATACACTGGCGTCGATGAAACTCATCCGCTTCGAATAACCGAGGTTGAAGATAAGTTGATTACCATGTAGTCTGCAACATCAGACTCCGTTAACGAATTGTGGTTAGCAAGAGGGTTGAGAATGACTTGTTTCATTATCCTGGCCTGGCCAACCAATGAGAATTCTTGGAACGAGGCAGATATTACACAGATAGTGCGTCTTAACCGTCAGTCAGCAAACTGTTTTGTGCATCACTTCCTGTTAGTCACGTCAGTTTACCGAATTCCGGGAAAACGCAATTCGGCCGAAGTTCTTGGTAAATCAAATTGCAAAATGCCTAAAATTCCAAAATCAATTAAATATTTTTCATCTGGTCAGTGGATGAACAGGGTGTCCAGGAAGGCGAATGGGTTGATCACTAAAACCAGAACAGCCATAACCGGGTCTTTATTCTCGCCAATAGCCAAGCCAATAGCCAGCCAAACACAGAGGAGATGTCGAGATTCACATCCTATCTCGAGCTCTGTGATTGGTAAGGGAGCAGCACGTTGGGTTGGTCGTTTCCGAGGTAAGATGTGCATTGTGTCCAAAAACATTGACGCTGACAGTAGTATCATTTTGAAGCTATTTTGTCAATTTTTAAATTAATGAAAAATTCTTCGTTGGTATGCACACACGAATATCTAAGGGGTTCGGCCGTCAGCTTGAAAAATGATTTTCATGTTGAAACCACTTGGTTTGACCCAAATCGATTGCAGTTTAAACTAAGCCAGATTGCTGTGGAGTGCTCTGTACGGCAGATTCAAATTTGTTCTCACCCGTTTTATTGGCTGTAGTGAAGTTCATGAGTCACTTGACCGAAGCTTTCTAAAGCCGAACTGTATGGACCATTCTATCGCTCCCGTATGGCTGTTCACCGATTGTCAATGGTATGTACACACTGGTACAAAAACATCAATCGCTTATACAAGCGACTTTGACGTACCTCAGGTAGTCCTGGTGTCATATTTGCTCATCATATTCTGATGACCCAAACATCGTAGTAAATAACTGACCGTAGTAAATGATCAGTAATGCCCAGAATGTGGAGGCTAGCAGAACCTGTTCTTCGACTCAACTTGGATCTACGCCGATTCTAACCTTGTTTGCAACACGGTTTCTTCATAAAGGAGAATGTCGGTAGCTCAGGTGGCGTAGATGGTCGTTGGCTTGTTCGCTGAGCTGGGCAATTTGGTTGCAAACGTTTCATCACCAATCGAGGTGACATCATCAGTGCGTAGTTGTGCGTAGCGGTGGGTTACGCACAACGCTACGCACAACTACGCACTGATGATGTCACCTCGATTGGTGATGAAACGTTTGCAACCAAATTGCCCAGCTCAGCGAACAAGCCAACGACCACGGTTTCTTCAGTTTAAGCCCTACCGAATGCGCCTTTTACATCCACGAATAATTTGCAAGCCATTCGTTCTTTCACCAGGTGTATAATGATTGCGCATAAGTCCAAATGAAGTGTGCCAAATACATCCGAGTTCACATCTTCAGGATCTTAACAAGTGCGGAAGATACATTTTCCAGTGCACATTTCCATTTTATTACTCACCGTATTTTCTTCATTCATCTGTCTGACTCAGTATTGTACTGTTCAAACGTGGTCTTTGTGACTGGATTTCTCGGCCTCAGAAGTTACGAACGATTGCTACCCTCTGATGACATATCCACTGTTGTACTACTAAAATGCCCGATAGGTCAACATGAGTCCATTTTAGATCTGGGTAACACAATTCTCGAAGGTTCTTTTCATCTTTGCCAAAATGAGCTACCAAAACCATATGCTTTTCTGCAGATCTTTTATCTACTGAGACTTCGCCCAAATCTCTTCTGGATTTCGAGATATTTTCCGGAAATTTTACATGTGTGTGTGACGATCACATGCGTAAAAAAACTGAATTCGTACTGCTTTTTTACATATTGGCCAAAAAGTGCAACCAGAACTGAGTGCAAAAATCAACTATTGTTATGCTATTATTATTAATGGGGTGAGATAGCTCAGTGGATGGAGCGCGAATATACAGAATAGAAGGTTAGTGGTTCGAGCCTGACCTCTGTCTCTCGACTTCCCTTGTCTGGGCTTGACCAGCCTGTCAGCATCCCAGCTCTTGTGATTCCTCTGGGTGATGTGGCAACTAGGCTTTGAGGGGGTGCTACAGCTGAACGATTTTTTCAATGTGCAAGGGAAGTGGACATCTCACCAGACTATACTTTGATGATGTTACTATGATGCACTATTCTGTCTTCGCGAAATAGACACGCACGAGTTTCAGTTGACACAACTCCAGCTAATACCAGGTGTGAAGTCCCATCGTGAGCTGAATACGAGCGCCGACTGAGTCACGAAGAGAAAGTCCTGATCTTGACACATACATACACTTGCAACTAAACTTGGTTTTCACAGGAGAATCAAATGAATCTCTCGTTTATGATGTTCTTCTGCAGAATTGCAAACGCTTCTTCACCATCATCAGGGAGCAGTTGACCCAACTGCACATTGACGATGTCTGCTTGTATGGTGACGAAGCGTTTGCAAGTCAACTGCCAAGCTCGGCGAACAGATCAACAGCCACACCTGATCAACAACCAATTTCCAGATCATGACAACATGTTTCCTGGGAAAATTTGATAAAATCGAGTCTTTTGCACTTTTACTTAGCAGAATCCCGAGCTGATGAAAATGAAGTTAGATGAACATTCTGACTATTCTGAAAACAACAAGTTGACGAGTTACATTCAGAACAAAGGCATCCGGTTTTCGTAATGCACTGTTCATAAGGTTGCTGACAGATGTTCGACAGCCCATGACTTGTTTTGGCCTTCTTGTGGCTCGTCGCGTAGGCCCAGTTCCCGACTTTCCGTCAACCTTATGTTCCACTTGAAACCAAATTACACGAAATTGGCGAAATACACTCATTTGCAAACTAATTTGGTTTTTTTCGAGAGACTCACCTGGAATCCAGCTGAATCTCTCGTTTGTGATGTTTCCAGGGGAATGCGCCTACCCGATGAGCCCCATGAAGAGGGAAACCGGTCGGGGACTGCCGAAGAATTTTCAGAAACCTTATGAATATTGTATTACGTCTATACATGTATCGCAATATTTCGAATATCGTAGAGACTGAAACATGAGGCGGCCTAATGCGGCACATTCAGTTTCCTGGAAACAACACAAACAAGAGATTCAGCTGGGTGAGTCTCTCGCAAAACCGAATTTGTTTGCAAATGAGAGCATTTGTTTCTGTTTGTATAGGAACGTTCATTTCAGAAAGGTTCTTATGGTTTTGAACAACACACAACACACTAGTGCCTGAAATGGGTTTCGCGAGGAAGACCAAAAGCTGAGGTTTGAAGACCTTTGAAATGTTATTTTAGGTTAAACAGCAATCCCAAATCAACAATAAGCCAATTCGCGGAGGACCCCCAGCATTCAGAATGACATGCTCCCAGGCCTTTTGAAGAAGACAAAAACCAAGGCAAACTTTTGAGCATTTCGTGCGAGTGCACGCACAAATTCCACCGTGAAAAAGTTTGATCATGCTACCAGAAAATGACCACAAGTATACATATTTCTCCCTCCAAAAACGCTGGTGTTCTATTTCAAAGCCCGTCCCTAGCGGTACACAAAACCGACCGGTTTATGCAAGGAACAGAATCTTGGCAAGAGGAGGGGGAGACGTCAGAAAAACAGGTAGCTACTACATCAAACATGGTGCCCTGGAATCCGAGAATGTCACACATATGCGTCAGTAAAACCGAATTGTTTGCAAATGAGAGCATCTGTTTCTGTTTGTATAGGAACGTTCATTTCAGAAAGGTTCTTATGGTTTTGAACAACACACAACACACTAGTGCCTGAAATGGGTTTCGCGAGGAAGACCAAAAGCTGAGGTTTGAAGACCTTTGAAATGTTATTTTAGGTTAAACAGCAATCCCAAATCAACAATAAGCCAATTCGCGGAGGACCCCCAGCATTCAGAATGACATGCTCCCAGGCCTTTTGAAGAAGACAAAAACCAAGGCAAACTTTTGAGCATTTCGTGCGAGTGCACGCACAAATTCCACCGTGAAAAAGTTTGATCATGCTACCGGAAAATGACCACAAGTATACATATTTCTCCCTCCAAAAACGCTGGTGTTCTATTTCAAAGCCCGTCCCTAGCGGTACACAAAACCGACCGGTTTATGCAAGGAACAGAATCTTGGCAAGAGGAGGGGGAGACGTCAGAAAAACAGGTAGCTACTACATCAAACATGGTGCCCTGGAATCCGAGAATGTCACACATATGCGTCAGTGGCTACCAGGTTCTAAACATCAGCCAAATATCTCTTCACAAATTCCTTTGGTATTTATAACCACTGAAGTTCCAGCCCAGTGGAATGGAAGCCCATGCCTTCTGACCTGTGAGTAATGCGGTCTGTTTAGCAATATTACGGTAAGCCCACTACTAACAAGACATCAGCATAAGGGATTTCCACAGGGTTATGTCAGAAACCATGGGCAAGTGAGGGAAAAAACTCGAATTCAATAGAATTCGACCTTTTTTCAAGTCTCTCAAAATGTTGATTATTCTATTAGAAGAGGCTAAACTGAACGACCGAATTCGGATGGGCGATAAGTTTCGCATAATTTATTTTGTCCCGTTTCGTTGAACCATGACAGAGTACTCAGTTTCAATGACTTAATCCGACCCACAACATCTGCACTACCGATAACGCATGTAAGTAGAATATCTCATCGGCTGACAGAGATAGGAAAATATCCACATCAGACTGGATCGAATAACCACAAAATAACCAATTCAGTTTCAGTATTTATCTGGATGCGGTCCAAATAGATTTGCTGTTCTTTAACTGCGCCGCTTTATAGTGCGCGGCAAATTTTTCTGATTTGATTTACTGTGGTAAAAACAATAAAAACGTTATGCTCCAATCATCAACAAGTTTGTGAAAGTTGTATGCATCCCGCTTTTCCAGTTCGTATTGTTTCGTTCCATTCTCAGTGCATTACTGATTTTTACACATTACTGATTACTTATTTTGGTTTAGAACTGGATGATTGGTGTCGATCAGCCGAAGTGATTTTATTTTGCAATTGGTGTAATTTTAAACGTATTAAATGTTTCAATGCACTACTCATAAAGTTGCTGAATATTCTTCGAGAGCCCGGTTTTCGAGTTCCAGGTGAGTCTCCCTCGAAAAGCCAAATTTGTTTGCAAATGAGTACATTTCGCATTAAAAGTCGGTTTTGCACCAGTGATTCATTGCTCTTCCGTTATCCGGTTGGCAATGGTACTGAACAACCTTCCAACAACCGATAACACGAAGAAGATTTCGGCCTTACAGTTGCCCATATGTGTTAGAAAAATCGATGCGCATACTTCGATCTTTATAGACAGAGTACAGAGGATACTCCTTACTGAGAAGTGCATGTAAGTGATCCGCGAAATCGATGGCTGTCTTGTTCGGCTCGTCTTAGCGAAAGGCGTTGTGTGTGTCAATCACTTCGACACACCTTGGTACGTACCTGTGAGAGAATACACCTATCCTGCGACGACCGATGAACTCATTCGTACAGAAGCTCTAACTTCAACTGAACATACTCAAGAAATTTAGTTGGGTAGATTGGGTAGATTGTACTTATGGCTTGTTTCCACCTTGATGGTTATTTTTTTTACCGGTGGGGCTCGCTGATTCTCCCTAAATCTATCTGGTCCGCTGAATTAAATAACAGCGAGACCGGAACAGGAAGACAAGTGTAACCCCCTGAGGACTTCTGATCCACAAACCCAGTAAAATGTAGTCAACTGGAAATCCCTCTTTCATTTTTACTTGATGAGTTTCAGTAAAGGCAAAAGGCCTCGAGTAGCAGCTTGGTGCAGTTCCAAGCCCATGGGTAACCAGTATGCCTTCCTCAAGGACAGATTCGTAATCAGACAAAACGTTCCGCTTACCATTGGTCGGTTGATTTTCAAGAGGGAGTTCGTTCTGTCAGTAAAACCAGTCTATGCTGTGCACGTTTTTTCCTCAGTGAGAATCGTCAGCAGTAGGAGTCTAACGAGGATGCGAGGGTTTCGAATCTGCGTGGTTTAACCTTTAAATCGGTTATACAGCTAGTGTAGGCTTCAGTTTTCCTGATGACCTTGGAGCAATAGCATAATTTTTTTTCTCATTTCAGGTTACTTAGTAATGCGATAAGGCTTCTGATGTTGTGCATAGCTGTGAACTGGACTCTGACAGACGGTAGGTTTGGCAAGTTCGGGACAAGCAAGTGACAGGCGAATGAGGTTACCTGAACTTTCGGGCAAATTAGATAGACTTGTGTGGCTTTGATTACCCATTAGTCGAGCGGCTATGTGCTGAATACCATTTCAACAGATTTGCATACTACTATTATCGTTTATTTCTGAAGAGGATGGTCACAGACATAAAAATTGAATGCAATCGATTAATGCGAAGGGAGAATATGAGATAAAATAGAGAAACATCTCATTCGAAGTCATGCCGGTAACGTTTCCAGTCAGATAAAAGGGATCCCAAAGTATGTAAGAATTTCTGGTATGCAAACACGCGTGTAAAGACAAGGCGCGGTAGGCTCTAGCACAGTAAAGACTCGCACATCAGGCACAAAGTGTCCGTCATACTGCGTTTAATGTGAGAGATGTCAAAAATGTATACTCATCGCCATGTGCCACGCATAAAGGTGTCCCAAGTACCCAGAGATCTCACAATGGCAAGCAAACATAAATCACTGACTGTAATCTTGGGAAATCTCAGTCCAATAACAGCCGTAGCAAATTGAGGAAAGCAGATCCCTCGATAAGAGATGATCATCGGTTGGTGGACCAAAAAGTCGACATCACAACCAATGGCATGTGGGGCTGAGATTATGGCGAGGGGATATTCATCAGCGCCATACATCTGCTTCTTTTCATTCCACACAGTCACTCCGCGCCCATCCGCATCGGAGCTGGATATCGGGGACAAATATCCAAGGAAACACTCGTTCTGGAAATACAATTCATCGATTAGAAAGACCACACTACTAACTGTCCTGAAGATTTGTATGGTCCCTGTACACCTAGTCGTGCTTATAATCAAAGACAAGAAGAGCAAAGTTGTGGCATTCTTGCAGATGATTTCCTCAGTAAGCGCGTTATCAAACCGCATAGCATGTATTCACACACAGACAGGTGGTGAGGTTTGTCGAAGTAATTCACTTACAAACTCTTGCTGCGAGAGGCTGTTTGAAATAACTGGCGAGTCTTCATATCACTGGACTGTTGCGTAAGCTTGGGTCGGAATTTCGGAAGAGATCCCGAAATCATTCATCTTTGGAGTGATAACTGAACCTCAGTCTCTGTTGATATAAACAGTATTCACGCACTGAAAAAATGATGCTTTGAAGTTCAAGATTTATTGTTCTTAACCGTTATTATCAGTTACTGACAAATGCATCCACGATATGGGACACAGTTAATTGTTGTCTATGATGGAATCCACGCGACAAAAATACTTCTGAATTTTTTATACCAAATTATTCTATGTAGTACTCAGCGATAATCGGCTTTGAGTTTTCAATTTGGTATTGAACAGGTTTCGATTTTAAGGAGAGCTCATCAAAAACCACGAATACAAGGCTAAGTTTTTCCTCTGAAGTAACATGTTAGACTTAAGACAGTTGAAGGACGTCAAGGGTCCCACGGAGCCCGGCAACTGGACGTGGTGTTAGGACAGCGTTGCTCCGAAGCCACGTGGAGCTCTCGTAAAACTGTATCCCATGGTAACTGAGTCGAAGCTACTTGAACATAAGGTTGACGGAAACTCAAAGACTGCGCCTACATGACGAACCCCAAGAAGGGTGAAACCGGTTGTGGGCTGTCGAAGAGTTTTCTGCAACCTTGTGAGTAGTTTCCTTTATGGAAATCTAGTTGAACCTTGTTTTATTATGACCGTATCATTCGGAAAGCCCCAATCGAAGTTGTGAGCTTCACTGAACGTCTGATTACTTATTTTCTTCGTTGCGTAGCAGAGCCAATGAGGACACTCAATGATGGGTTCAAACCTCCAACTCCAGCCTAGTCTTAAGAGCTCTTCGTGTCCCCAAAGGATATGCCTTGAACTCAGGGCAATGGCAACTAGTTGAGGTTGACCAATCTCTCACGTATATTACTGGTGTTCTGTTCAGCCCACAGTGATTTTCTGCTGACAGAGCAAAATGTGGTATAAAACTCTACAACATTACTGCTGAATTAAAGTAGTAGTCGGTGAATCGGTGCTCTAGGGTCCCAAGTAGGATTAACAGGTGGAACTGGCTTTGTTCCAAGTTTGACCGCTTCCCAATATTTTGCAGTGCAAGCCTCTCCAAGTAGGCTTTGGTCATAGAATGACCGAAACGGTGTAGGTTCAATAAACCTCGACATGAGATATCTCTTGATTGTAATTGATTTTTGAAGAGTCGATCGCCGATTTGTTCGTAGCATAAGAGGAATTAGTCTAATGCGGCTAAATTGTGTGTAGTTGATAATAAATTACGGTTGCTAGACGAGTAAATAAGGCTTGATAGGTTAGCACGTACACTAGGCCTAAAATAGACAGTGTGTTGTTCCATTAAAAAGACCCACCTGTCGAACGTTTTTTGGGTGAGGAATGTGACATGACAACGCTGAATGAATATGGCCACTGCTGAACAGAGCTCCCTGCCATATTTGTGTATTTATTATTTTTGCAGTGTTGAAAAATTTCACAGGGTTGATCATCGTGTCCATGATTTCCGGTTCCACCTGGACTGCTTGGTTTGGCGCTGGGATCTGGAAAGTAGCTGACAGGTAATTTTATCTTAAGTTATGCTCACTTCACTGTAGATTGAAGCTTGGCAGTATTCCCCATGTTGCTAGATTAGCTTCCATGGAACTTGTAGCGGACATTTCCATGTCTCCTCAGCCAGCTTCACTTAATTTATCCAGTACACGCGTGTTTACTAGATCGCGCGACTTATCTGCTAAGAGAGCACACAAATCACGTGACAAACGCTGTCCCGCCCGCAACTCTGACCGCTCCTGTCCAGTGCGCATGGCAACGATTCATGTTTTATGCGCGCGTCGAACTTTCCCATATATTGGAAGAGAAAACACAGTCAACACACGCGCATCGCGCGCGCGTCAGAACACAGACCGGCTCAACACACCAAAAAACCGCGGACAACCAAGAACGTGTAGCAGTGATTCTGCCAGAAAGAAACACGGCACTCAAACGAACTCGGAGGAACTGTTACAACTTATACTCAGAACGAAAAGTCCTCTGTTTGAACCTTTTTATTTTTGGTATTCTATTTGACTTGATTAAGGTGCACCTAGTTGTTGGTAACCTCACTTCTCACCTTCTGATTTATCAAGTGGGTTTTGTTATTAACAAAAGAGAAGACTAATAAACCCATCCTCCCGGTCTTTTTGCTGTTCTCTCCGCAGGATTGCATGAGAATTAAGTACCAGCATTCTCTACTGGCGTACTGCTGTGGGTGATGGCTTCGTGTTCACTAACACAGGCGAAACAACAACAAGTGATACTCTGCAGTAACGAACCATTGTGCATTGACCAAAGTACATCAGACTGGTGGAGAGGCACTACGGTACTGTGTTGTCACCTGTGGTGTCAGAAAAAGGCTGAGTAGTTATCACGTCAACTAACAGTTGAATCGGTTACGAGTATTTCACACGCTTTTGTGGATTTGGATTCCATCCAAAAAAGTTGCATTTCACAATGGTCGGATGATCTTTGAAACGTTTGATTGCACCGTTTATCCCAACAGATTACGAGCTGTATGGTTTCCCGTCAATGACAGAGTCATCCTTAGAGTACCTAATTATTTTGCTCTGTAGAACGACGGAGGAAGTACTGTGTTAAGTGACAAGAAATTCCAAAGACGGTGGGTGAGACTATTTGCCGCTGGAGTTGTCCTCAAGGCGTTTTTCAAACTGGATCAAAATGCCAACTTTACGCAACAACCGGTCACATTTATCGCTAGCCAGAAATCCGTGTAATTCCCTGGCCAGTAAAACCGCTTATTGGTGAGACAGCGCTTCCCATTCGGTAGTGTTGCTGACTTGCATCGGTGGTATGCAATAGGTGACTCATCCGCCAACAGATAATCTGACATCCCCTACTGACATTACCGACGCTGTAATCTATGTGCGACGGTTGCTGCAGCCTGGTTCACACCACACTGCACTCCGAAGGTATTCTGACTATAGTGTATGTGCCGCAAGGAAGCATGTCACGGCTTAAGGAAATGCCGGTAGAATAACTTGACGCGCAATGCTACAAAAAAGGAAATTAGAGGAAAACGATGGCTTGGATTGGCACAAAATCGAGGAAAAGAGAGAATCAGTGGACTCCTAGTCGATAATTGAAGATTCTTTATGGACTAGGAGGTCCGTTTTGTAGTAATCGAACGCCAACGAACTATATTATATCGAAGCCCCAGTTTTCTGTCAGAAGCAAGTTGGACGGACACGATTTTCTTGGGACGATGTAAAACTTAAAGATTGAGCTTATTACGGTAGATCGGCAATGTTACTTGGTTTTTCGATTGCCAGTAACGTACCTACGGGTCTGACCATTTCGAATGTTCACTGGATATATCTACTAGAACACGGTTCAATATTCGGTCAGTGGACTGAAGTTAAAGAACATGTGAAAAAATGGGGACTGACAATCTGCAAAACTTTGGAAGAATTATGCGAAAAAATATTTGTCAGTACTCGAAATAAACGACATCGTCCATTATAGTTCTACCCATGTAGTAATAGATACTACTGATGAACCACGCGAGTAGTCTGTGTATGGTGGCTAAGGGTTTTCCTCCTTTCACCCATATGTACGCTTAGCTTTACGACGAGGTGTCACAGTATTTTGCACCCTTTCAGCAATCATTCTACTGTTTTGAGAGTTCAGCGGATGTCAGATGAAAACTAAGCGTAGTGATCTCCTTCATGCGTCTATCACTCTTCTGCCTGAGAAACCTGGGTGGTCAGAAGAAACCATTAATTCTAGGCTTTATCGGCATCTCTCTTCCATATGTGTCAGGCTGTATCACAGCAGCATCGGATTTCTCTCAGTACTACTTTGGAAAACTAAGTTAATTTACCTATGTAGCCGTGTTGGAAATGGTTTGATGCTCGGATCGGTGCGTTGATGATGTTCACTACACACACAAAAGTGTCTTTGTCTTATACAGTGCAACCATTTTATACTGCCTTTTTTTCTAAAAACATCTTCATCATCACATTAGACACTTTAAGCCATCTGTTTCCGTGGTTTGTCTTACTTGGTTAACAGCACCTTCCATGTTACTTCAAAAGCAAACTCGCTGCGAAATTTGCAGCCCTGGTCCTCATTGAAATGGTGGCTTCTCAATAGCTATTCTACCCACTGATACACTACTGAAGGGAATAATTTACATACAGTCGGCGTGGAAAATCACTTGATTTCAACTATTTATACTGCAGATACATTGATTAACCAAACACAAGCCAAAAACAATGTGGACTATTGCAGTCAGTCGAACCATTATGGGAAAACTTCATCCTAGTCTTCGAGAAATACACTCATTTGCAAATCAATTTGGCTTTCACGAGAAGCTCAACTGAATCTCTTGTTTATGATGTTCTACAACTGAATGTGCTGCACACAGGCCGACTCATGATTCAGTTGGCACGATATTCGAGATATCGCAGTATATTTTCATAAAGGAAACTACTCACAAGGTTGCTGAAAGCTCTCAAACAGCCCACGAATCGCATAAACGAGAGATTCAGTTGTGTCTCCCGTGAAAACCAAACTGATTTTCAAATGAGTGTATTTCTCGGAGAACAGTCCAATTTGGGTTCAATTAGAACATAAGGTTGACGGAAATTTGAGGACTGCGCCTACCTGATGAGCCCAAAGTAGAAGGGCGAAACCGGTCGTGGGCTGTCAAAGAGTTTTCAGCAACCTTGTGAGTAGTCCCTTCATTCCATTCTATTTCTCTTTTGAGTGTCCTTGTAGAACAAAACACTAGGTGTTACTGTGCAGTGGAATGGCGAAACTATTCGTTCTGCTGGCATGATGATATGTTTGTCCGTCAGTCACATTTCTCAAGCGGAAACACTCAATCTTTTATGCCCCACAAGTCAGTGAAGAGCACGTAACTATCAAGACGAATGTATACAGAAATGAACGGATGTGAGCAGAGGTTGGTTTCAAGTGATGCAAGGTGTTTGGTTAATCACTAAGGGCACCAGCCTGGTTAAAGTTAGGATGGTATGACATGGAGTCGCGATCGTCATCAGACTGTGATCTGATCAGTTAACAGCTGCAGTTATATTTGACTTTATTCAATGGATTTAGCTAGGGTAAGGGATTATCTATTTGATGTACATAAGAAAGTGTAGTGGAGATCATAGCCCTACCTAAATAGTCCCTAAGCCATCTAAATTCTCACAACCTGGAATGTTGCCGTTGGCAACAAACAAATTAAAAAAAATAGGAAAATTTAATTCACGTTTGAAACAATGTCTACATCCAAATACGGTGTTACTCAGTATGATCCGACTATAAACCTAATTAAACCTTAAAACCCCACTTGACACAAATAAGTAGTTTACATCGATAGACATAATAAGCCCAAACAAGAAAACTTGTCGGACCTGGCTATGTTCCCTGATGAATATTTCTTGCTTACAAAAGAGACGTTCTGCTGGATCTCATCAAGTAGTTGACCATACGGCAGTAGTATAATGAGTAAACACTATTTTAGCTAAACAAACACACGACATCTGTGGAGCTAGTTTAGCGTCTAGTATCCAGCAAAGGTCAACTAAACCTAACTGTAGTGCGTTCCCAGGCGAAAAATTGCGCACGGCCCAGTGGTTAGAGCGCGAATTTAATGGCCGGAAGGTCCGTGGCTTGAATTCGACCTGAGCCTCTCGATTTCCCCTGTCTAGGCTTGGGCAACCTGGCAGTATCCCAGCCCTCGTGCTTCGTGCACGTGGCATGGCAGCTAGGCACCAAAAGTGTGTACAACTGAACGAATTTGACATTTCTTTTACCAGGCGAAAAATATTGTGACTCGAGTAAATTTTACATTAAGGTACTTCCTCAAGCCTACTCATATGGCCTATTCTGCCACCAAAACTCCACCAAACGCAATTCAATTCCGGAAAACGTGGAACTACAATCGCCTCTCCATGGTACTTATAAGCGTATAGAATCGCTGACTATAGCAACCGCTACATCTCAGCGTAGGTCCAAGCATTCCTCTGGCAGAGACATCCATTGGGGCGGCGCTGTTGAGGATATTAGATAACCTGGCAGCGTGCCAAGAATCAATGTTTTTGAAAATTTAAACCCACTAATAGACAAACCCATCGGGTGATAGCAGCAGAATTTTCCATTATAATTGTACGAGAGAAAATAAGTAGCAATTTTTCCCGTAATGTTGCAGGTTGTTTTCTGAAATTTGAGCTCACGGTTGTTGTTTGTGAATGCTGAAGATTACGTAACACCCTCAGGAATAACAAACGACTGTCGGTTTGAACTTCGTGCATTCGCAACGGTAATTTATCAGTGTCATGCCGTCGATTGTAATCGGGTTAGACAGATAAAGCTGACGCTGAGAACACGCACGGGATCTAACATCACGAAAGTGACTGGCTTCCGTTGGATCCCGTTTGTTTTAGAACTTAGAAGAAGAATAAGTTCGTTTAACTCTATCATACCACATCATTCCTCACCTGTGTCAGTCACAACGTATTTAGAAGCTTCAATCAGTTCATGGTAGATAAAACGAACCTAAGAGTGAACGCTAGAAGGTTTCGAATGCACGAAAAAAAGACAGGGAATTATCAAGGGCCGTATAGGTCCATGCCCACTACGTCCACTTTTTGTGGCACTGAAAGATTTTCGGGAAGAAAGCTTGATTCAAAATCCATTAGGTTTCTCATTACGCTCTCCCTACTTTACGCTGCTTACCAGTATCTCGGTCAGTGGATAGTTAAGCCCAAAACAATAGGGCGCTTTCAGGAAATTGGAGATAGTGAACAAAAGAAAAACGTATCAGGATGAGCTCAATTCATGTTCTTTGCTTACTTGCAAACGGACAGTGACATACAAGGCACGGGAGCGAACCATATATTAACCTAAACATTACTGCAGGTTTGTTCGTGTGCCATGAGTTTACCTGCCTGCGTTTGTGTCTGAATAAAGTGCGTTTCCCACATCGTCCGAATAAAGCCGAGTAAGGCTTTGTTTTCGCGTCATTATTGTTCGTTTGTAACAGAATAAAGGACATGAATTGAGCTCACATTCGATTATACATCTTTGGATTGTTCCCCATATGCATCCTTAGACTTAAGCAAAGTCATTACTTAAACAAGCTGAGTGGAAACTTCTCTTAAGGTTGCTGAAAACTCTTCAACAGCCCACGACCGGTTCCGCCCTTCTTCTCATCAGGTGGGCACAGTCCCCGAGTTTCCGCCAACCTTCTTTCCTAATCGAACCAAAATTGGACCGTTCTCGAGAAATACACTCATTTGCAAATCAATTTGGCTTTCACGAGAGACTCAACTGAATCTCTCGTTTATGATATTCTACAACTGAATGTGCTGCACACAGGCCGCCTCATGATTCAGTTGGCACGATATTCGAGATATCGAAGTATATTTTCATAANGATATTCTACAACTGAACGTGCTGCATACAGGCCGTCTCATGTTTCAGTTGGCACGATATTAGAGATATCGCAGTATATTTTCATAAAGGAAACTACTCACAAGGTTGCTGTCGAAGAGTTTTCAGCAATCTTGTGAGTAGTTTCCTTTATGACTACAAACGTGTTCAGTTCCGCTAGGTAGCACACGGATCTGGTTCACTGGGCATAGTCTGGGTACCCATTGTTTTAAGCGACATGAATGTTGAATCGAATGCTGAATGTGGTCATGAATCCATCGGACCCAACATGACGGTGAATTTGATTTTTGCTTGAACAGAAACAGGCTTAAAATGCTTTACCCCTAAATAAGGGCGTAAGTGAAAAAATACAAAGCCAAACTGCATAGTACTGTTCCTGAAAATGATGAACCCCTCTAAGTCAGTCGGAGTTTTGAGTCTATGTTTTTAGTAGGCCCAGTCACACGGGCAATTTCATCTTTACCGAGGCCCATGTCGTGGGTGTGCAGGAACTGATCACATTAGACAAGCAACAGATTTTTAATCATCCAACCGGAATAGAACACGTTGCGAACCACTTTTTATGGCTAGCTGCCTTATAAAGAACCAATGGTTTCAGCTGTCACATCTTAGGTCTGATCAGGCTCGTGGGCCAGATCCAAGTTGTAGTCTTTAAATAGTAATGAAGGCTTTCTAAGCGCAAAATGTACATCGTTGTCCCCACTGGTTGAATATCAACGTTTCTTATGCCACTTTAAATAAGTATGTTTATAGTAGTTTGATCAAACTTCGATGGTGAAAGCAGCAGTAAACACCTATATGTGTACTTCTGATGTAAGTTCTGATTTTTTGTCTTCTTTAATTAATTACTACTAAAAAAATTTATATTAATTTTAACGCTCCATCCTGGAGAGGCATAGATATCTCGCTTAGAATCATATGTTTCCAAGGGTGACTTACTTAGCACTTCTTGTTGCTATATTTGGATATTTTTATCGTATTTTTATCGCACGTTGAGTCGAATTTGTCCATTTATTTTCAGTAGAATTCTAGGTTGACTCCGTCTTCACTCTACAGCGTTGTTGTGAAATGCATTCGCGCTGATGCCTCACCCAAGAACACAGAAACACTGGCGATCCTACCGTCGATATTCAGATAGGATTTGCTGTCTCTATAACTGTCGATATTCTTTTGAATTTTCAGGTTGTAATGAAACGGAATAAAATATTAACAATTTATTTGGCTGCATTTGGTTGTCACTTCAGCAGATATCGGGGACATATAGAAACTACAAATACATACAATTTTATTAATAAGGCATATATAGTTGGCAAAATGACTAGCAATCGCGCTCAACATCAAATTGGTTACTACAGCTCGGAAATTAGCTCGTTAACAGCTAGATTGCATCAATTGGGACAAAACTAGACATGTCAGATCTCATGGCTCCAGAATTGACAGTCATATGAGGAAGCTCAGCTCACATGCGTGACGTCACATGCTTTGGGTTGCATCTTAGTGCGTTACGGCCTATGCTGGAAGCTGACGCGTCCAATAGACTGCAACTTCAAAGTACGCTCGCAGCATGTGGTCAAGATTAGCCAGACCTGCTAGAGACTTCGTCGTAGACGATGACAGCTTGGTTGGTATTCGCTAATCACTGCTGAAAAAGCAATATAACTCGATTAGTAATTGCTCCGCCGTCAAAGAAGAGGCAGGTACACTAGCATCCTTTACTCTCCCTTATGTCTTAATCCATCAGTAGATTTTTCAATTGAAATTCGCTGTCTAGTTCCTATCTTGGTCTCTGAATGGCATTTGTAACAAAACTACTTTGTGGTAAAAGTGTACTAGGTGGTTGGGGGTTGTCCATTCTTGTGTCATGTGAGAATCATGAGATTGACAAATGACTTTGCGCACCCACTTAATCTGCGCAGCATTCGCCACTTTGAGAAAGTTCGCTGGGCATATGAACTTGCCGCGGTAACGATTACAATTTTAAGTTTTAGCATTGGTCGTCATTCGATTAGTTGTTGGTTGGAGAAACACATCAAGTGTAAGTTCAAAATATGCCAACTAAAGCCATTATCGGTTTCTCCCACTGACTGGTTCTGGAGGGTTACCTTGTAGAAGACCATTCAAGCAGCCTAGTCAGTTACATAATCAGGTAAATAAATATCGATCCAAACCGCGTAGAATAGGCTGCCTCAAATCAGGAGAAAAATATTCATTGCAGAAGTAACTAAACATCTCAGAAATTGGTCAGATTTTCATACATATCCTCATCGCTTATGAGGCTATAAACAAAATTCTTAGGTAAACCTAAGTATACTTGTTATGTCTATTGAAGTTAGTTGCTGACGTATTGTTGTTCATGTTCTGGAATTTTAAATTAAGCTTTGCGGACACCATAAAAGTTCCCGTCTATCTACTGGAGACAGCCAAATTAAGCGGCTAAACCAACCAACCAACCAACCAACCAACCAACCAACCAACCAACCAACCAACCAACCAACCAACCAACCAACCAACCAACCAACCAACCAACCAACCAACCAACCAACCAACCAACCAACCAACCAACCAACCAACCAACCAACCAACCAACCAACCAACCAACCAACCAACCAACCAACCAACCAACCAACCAACCAACCAACCAACCAACCAACCAACCAACCAACCAACCAACCAACCAACCAACCAACCAACCAACCAACCAACCAACCAACCAACCAACCAACCAACCAACCAACCAACCAAATACCGAATTAACAAAAAAAGCAAATAACCAACCGACTACCTAAATAACTCACCAGATAAATAGGTTTTACTTCAGCGCAGTTAATTCAGTTATAAATGCATAAATTCAGGCCCGTCACTCGAATTTCTGACAGGTGGATTCACTTTGATTGATATGTGCTTTGGCAAAATATTCGGTGACTTTTTCTGTCAACAACCTCTTGGTTGTGACGAAAAAGCTACTTCAGGCCATCCGGATGGGCAAGTATGGTTTTTTATGTGGGACAACCGAGAAACAAATAGAGTTATCAGAATAAAGCAGTGAAATTCCCAAATGAAAGTTGCCCCGAGGAAAACCTCACACTAGCCCCTCACGACGGTGAGTGTTTTCTCTGAAGAGGTTGAATGTATTTACTTCATCGGTAAGGCAACGGTTTGTGGATAACGGCACAGTTTGTAGGATCTTGCGGGAGTGTTTTTCGGACTTGTTTGCTTTGATCACCAACGCTTCAATCATCACCAACAAGGCTATGAATACACTAAGTGGTAGCCTCCGTCTGACGGATATCCGGCCAATGATAACACAAGGCTGTAAGCTGACTTCTGACCTCAGAGCTGTTGTCCTGGAAACACACGCACTGCATACCTCTGATGGTCGATACCAAATGTAACTGAGCTACAATATTAACGGTTTCATTACTCCAATACTGATCATAAGAAATGCCAAAAACCGATCAGTCACTGGCTGTTCAACATTGTTTCTTTTATGTATTTTATGTAACTATCAACTTTCACATCCGCGACCAAGTGGATGATAGAAATGTTACCATATTGTGACATTCAGTGAAATTATTTATCATTCTTTTCCCAGTTTTTTCCTAAAATCGATATTGCGCGACTTTTGTCGAACCAGCTTGTTCGTTAGCGGATTTCCTAGATGTTGTCTGAAGACGAAGTGGGCGAGCTGAATAACTGAAATTGGCGAGATTTATGTGGTTAACCTTTTGTTTCGCCGAATTTCTCAACAAATGGGCGCAGTTGTGCAAAATGATTGAAAAAAAAACAGAAAAATTGTGTTGTTGTCCAAAAAGTCAGCCAAAAAGAGTGCATACACCTGTATTGGGGTAGACTGTCCTTGAGTTGAGGTTTCAATGCCACCTTTTTGCCTTCCGTCCAGGGATTAGCAATTTTAACGACAGAATTTGAAGGCACAGTGGTAGACTGCGATGCGCCAAAAATCCACTCGTACTCCGAACACAACTCGCCTGTTTTCTGCCTCTACTGTTGTTTGGTACGTGACTTGGTTAAAGAACATCCTAGCGCAAAGTGCCACTAGAGGCAACCATCGCAAGGTGTCCATTATTCATACAAATTGATTTAAAGTAAAATAGGCTGAGCTTTTCGAGAGATGCACTCATTAGCAAATCAGTTTGGTTTTCACCAGAGACTCAACTGGTGGAAACTCTTGCGATGGACTGCGCCTACTTGATGAGCCCCAAGAAGGTCGAAACCGGTCGTGGGCTGTCGAAGTGTTTTCAGCAAACTTGTGAGTAGTTTCCTTTATGAAAATATACTGCGATATCTCGAATATCGTGCCAACTGAATCATGAGTCGGCCCGTAGAATATGATAAACGAGAGATTCAGTTGAGTCTCTCGTGAAAAACAGATTGATTTGCAGATGAGTGTATTTATCAAAAACAGTCCAATTTGGGTTCAATTAGAACATAAGTTTGGCGGAAACTCGGGGACTGCGCCTACCTGATAAGCTCCAAGAAGGGCGAAATCGCTCTTGGGTTGTCGAAGAGTTTTCAGAAACCTAGTGAGTAATTTCGTTCGGGTTGAGCTTTAGTTTAAGCGTTGCAAGACATAGTCAAGACAAGAATATATCAGGAACTAATAACATCATTTTAATCGCACTTTTTTAGAGATTCGTTGTTTGATTTGGATAGATGGAGTAATCGTGCACATATTGCTTTGTGACTTGTTATGAATGCCACTCAGATTGTCACAAGGCCTCTGAAATGTGTCACATAAGTTGTCCTAAAGAGGGCCAAACTCAGGATATGTTTGCAGGTAGAAATCACCCCGTGTGGACAAAACTTATGGGCAGTCTGTGTTAACGGAGTCTGATCCCTCTAATGATTGAATCCGAATACCAATCTGGCGGTTGCTCTCTGGGGGTAGCCTTTATTGGAAGTTACCTTTGAAGTTGTATGTGGATGAAAAAGATTGAGGTTTGATCGAAGATTCATGAAAATTCCAAACCCTGGGAAAGAATGAACCAACTACGAGGAAATCCATGTGGACATCCGGGACCAAACTAGGCCCAAACACCAGTGACCTGTTTACCGAACGGCAGAAAAACAAATCCAGGGAAGTTAAATGAATTCAGGTGAGGCATGGGGACAGGGTCAGTTGAAACTTCCAAGCGTCCAAATGAACTGAAGTGAGCGAACTCAAATGCACCGACAATCAGCTTAAGACTAACCAAGCTGGTATTTTTTGGCACACAGTAATCAAGTCGGTGAAAAATCAAACAGAAAGTATTAAGGCCGAGAAATATATCCCGTGAAGCATCCAACTCAACCTATTCGACGTGGAGCTCAGCAATCGATAAACAAGCTGGGGGTATCCAACATTCCCAAAACACGAGCAAGCGAAGCCCAACATCGAGCGGAAGAGTGTTCATCAATACGTCCAACAAGCTTTCTACGTTCTGTCGATTAGTGGTAAGTACATCACAGCTGGTAACATCGATCTCTTCTCGTATAACTAAAAGAAGCAATCCGAGGCGACCGCCCCTGATGCAATCTCTCCGCGCTATCCGGTTCACTGTGCTCTTTCCCGGTCATCTACTAGAGAGCACATAAATTCTGTTCTTCAGCTCATTTTCATCTTCTCTGTTCTAGAAAATTTTACATATTTGTTTTCTAACATGTGACCCCAGGAAAATCACTTATACTGCTGTTATTTGCTGAATTGGTTAGCTGATTAAACTGGCAATTGTTTTTCCTAATTGCCAGTTCGATTAATGTTTCCGCAATTGCACAGTAACAAACGCGTTACTACGGCGCAATTAGCAAACGGTTTGACCAGTGAGTACCGGGCGTATCTGCACGATAAAAGTCCGTAAGGTGGGGCAAATGGACTTTACAGTTTGGCAAGGTGTTTAATAAAGTCATCAATGAGCCACCAACAATATTTCGTCCTAAAAATAGCCTACATTTTCCCTGATTTTCGCTTTTGAACGTGCCACATCAGGGCAACAACGTACCACCTTTTTTGAGGAGACAAGATGTGAAAGATAGTTCATATCACTGAGTAGAGGCTGTTTGGAAATCATATTTTGGGCCTCTTATACGATCAAACTTAAGGACTCAATGTGTGGCTTGTGTTCGCGTCACAAAATAGAGTTCCGGTTTCGACTAATAGAAACTGAGATCAAAAGGTGTCCAGAGAGATACATTAACGTAGTAACAAATATTCATCCAGCGTTGTTATTTGAAAGTGAACATCGACCGGGTTGGCGGTTTTTAAAGTTTGAATTTATTCAATTGTTATTCCTTGTGACAACTCCGGGGCACATTTCGAGTTCTCGGATTTGATAACAAAATGACTCAAACGAAGCTAAAAACCTGTTCGTAGATTGATTACCTCTGTGAAATAAAAACATATAGACTGCTATAAACTTATGAGGCTGCAGAAAATACTTCGACAGCCCACGGCCGGTTTCGCCATTCTTGGAGCTCGTTAGGTGGGCGCATTCCTCAAGTTTCCAAATGAAACTAAATCGCACTGAATTAGCAAAGTACACTCATTTGCATCGCAATTTAGTTGTGATCTGAGACTTACCTGGAACTCAGCTGAATCTCTCCTTTATGATGACTTCACCCGGGGTTGTAGCTGAGTCACTCTCGAAACAGAATTTGTTTGCAATTGAGTGTACTTCGCTGATATAAATTGTTCTTCCAAGCAGCAAATATCTATTTTTATCGTCGGTAACGCTACCCTTTACATTACGGATACAAGTATCTTGTAGTTGACAGGTATCTCTTTCAGACGATGCCCAATAAAATACCATGCTCAGTTTGTACATAGCCATTCGTGCAAAAGACATCTCTAAGATGCGCGCCAAACCCCGTCTGGGACTGCGATTTCTAGAGGATGTTTTGTTGTTCAACTTCCAGTGCGGTCTTTATTCTGTAGAAGGGTCACCCTTAATTTCCGAAGTGTCCAGCAGTTAGTTTTTGCTGCGTTACATTCGTAGTTGCAACAAAACTGTCATAAATTCCAGTTTTAGTCAAAACATCTGGAGATAGCCCACATTTTCATCCCCTAAGCCGTGCTGTGGGTGCAATCAAGATTTTGGGTTTGCTTGTGTGCACATGTGGCCTGTGGGTTAGAACCCCTGTAAGGGGTACCGGGAATTCGTACCTCCTAGCGCAGTGATCGAACTCTGCTCAGTCTGTCTTCAACAGGATTGGCATCTTGACTTACATGCATGTAATATAATTCGAGTTACCTAGATCTTTTATGCTGTCTGCGGGCTGACGTTAAGTATGAAACGATCTGAAGCTGGTTGTCAGCTGTTTTCTGTTAGCGGGACAATAACCTTGAAAAAAATGGTTGGTCCCTTACAAGATGCTTGTCAAGATGGCCCAATTCAAAGCTCGACAACGTTGTCTTCGTTCTGTGCTCACATCTAGATTGTACTTGGGTAAAGGACTAAGTCTGAATGTGTATTTAGCTATGCTACCTAATTAATCTGAATTGACAAATTAAGGGACAACAATTCCAACCAGGTTTGTGTACAGATTAGTGATAAGCAGAACAGTAACTTGTAAGAGATTACAGGAGGTTATACCGGCCTTGGAACCACACCTAAATTGTCTACCTATCCACCGTCATAACATTAATGGGTGTTCACGAGTCCTTGAAACAGTTTGAAAGTCATCGAAAGCCCATCCGATATGCACAACTTGTCTCCACTCTAAGACAATGGAGGGCTTTAATATAAAAAATCACTGCTAGATTTGGTGATGAGTGCGCTACAGAATTAAATACGGCCTTTCTCAGTCCGCCATGCTGTTATTGGACTGGAACTTCCCAAGGTCACAGTCAGTGACTTGTGAATGATTGACATTGTGTGCTCTCTTCGTACTTATGACACTGTTAAGCGTAGTACCTGGCGTTGAGTATACATTCCTACTACTAAAACTCACACCAGACCCAATATGACGGACGATTTTTTGCCTGATGTGCTAGTCTTGACGGTGCTAGCGCTTACCTCGCCTTGAAGAGGATTTAGAATTGTTTGCCCTTTCTTCGGTTGTTGGTCTTTACACGCGTGTTTCCACACCAGAAACTCTTACATACTTTGGAATTCATCTTGTCTTACAGGAACTGTTGGTGGCAAGACTTTGAATGAGACGCTTCTATCTTTTTGTCTAATATTCTCCTGTGACCCTCCTACATCCGTCGCTTGCATTTACTTTTTATTTGTGTGGCCATGCTCTTCAAAATTACGTGATAGTGGTAAAAAAGGGGACGGTTCAAACATTGCAGTTAGCAAGGCTCTAATTTACCGGGAACATCGCCCAAATTTTCGACGCTTGCGATGATTCTCACGGGCAATTTTTCCTCTGCATAGAATGCACTTCTATTTATAACCTACAGCAAAAACTTTGTCTGAGTTAGACCACGTTCCTCGAAATCGTGCAAAGTTGAAGTGATTTCTATGGGCAAGTATCTTTAGAAACAATGTACGGGTCTTTAGAAAGATCGAGGTGCAATACGAGTGGTACTAACATCAGTTACTGAAATCTTCATACGAGTCAGATCGACGCATTATTTTCAGTGTTAGAGAAACTTTGATCGTGAGGGAGACAGCGCTTTCAAATGGTGTCTGAGATAACCAAAGATGGATTGGCACTTTTTGAGCCATTAGGGAGTCGAATAACAAGAAACCGTTCGACATACTTACGAGTAGTGTTCTTTGAAGAAAATATACTACGATATCCTCAACAGCATTCCAAAAGAAGCATGTGGCACTATGGGGTACTCAGCCTAGATAAATTTGAGCCCCCTTTTAAAGTCGAACTGATACGAAAAATTAGCGGCGCTAACCGTTCTGCTGAGGAAGTATGCGGGTATCCGTCTTATAACAGTTCACCAATGTTGGTCATATCTAGCAGTGTCGACATAAGAGTAAAAAAGACATCTTTTATGTGGTTTGCAGTGTCTGTAATTCGTTGTAACATTTACCATTCTTCCTGAACTTGAACCACACTTTGTAACTGTCGTTCACATTGTATCATAACGTTTGTTTTAATGTTACGAATACAATTTTTTTGGCGCGACTTACCTGCTTTTTGCTGAGTCAGTGAAATTGCATCCGATTGAGCTGATTGCTGTTTGCTGGAGTCGTGAGATTGGATTATTGTGTTTGTGTGAACTGTTGAACGTCACAATAACTCCTTGTGACAATTTTCAGCTGTGATAACGGTCTACCGTGGAATTTACTTCTAAAACTAGAACTATCAGGAGAATATCCTTCTTACTCTGGATATATTCTTCACCGCCGAATACAATTACTGCACAACATTTCGTGTAGTGGAATTATTGGATCTCCAATTTAGTGAGTCTGTTCCGTACACTTGTCCATTTCTTATTGCCATTTGTTGTTTCTAAGCTGGTATTTTGGTTGTATATTCTATCGAACACGCATACATAGGTCCTTGTCCACTACAGGTTGTTCATTTTCCACCCAATTGTGACTGTATGCACCAATTCGACGCATTTTCAGCGCAGTAGGATACAACGATGCGTTTCAGCAATCCAAAGAAGAGAACGTTGGTAGCTCAAGTAGCGTAGATGGTTGTTAGCTAGTTCGCCGAGCTGGGTAATCAGTTTCATCACCAATCGAGGTAACATCATCAGTGAGTAGTTTGGGAGCGTAGCAATGCGTCGCAATGGGTTACGGGTCCAACGTGCGCCTTCTAAGTGATAGTGATATGATCGCATCCAACAGTAGAATCGCGCAATCATATGTTGCACTAATGGGTTAATACAAAAATCATGTTCAATGATTTCAGCCCTTGTTGTGGGCTGTCCGAGTAACCATATCAAGCATTGCTTGAGACTACTCAAGCAAGAGCAGCACAAAAGTAAGATCGCATAATTACATAAAAATAATTAGCTTTTGTGACGATTTGTTTTACGTTATTTTTCTGCGGGGATCTCACCTCAGCGGTAGGCGAGGCTAGCTCCAGATATCCTAGTGGTTTGCAAACCACGGAGGATCCGTGGTTCGAGCCCAACTTCAGTATCTCCATTGATGTTGTTTAGGATTTAACAGCCTGGTAGTATCTCAAACTTTGTACTTTTTTTCGGGCAATATAACAGCTGCGCACCAGAAGAGTGTTGAAGCTGAACGCTCATCATCTATTCATTTTATCCACTACTTGGCAAAGGATGCTATCACCGTGTAAACACCTGTTGGTCCTAAATAGGTCATCACCAATTGGTCTACACAGCAATCATGTCAATAGCCTCCTCATGTAGCGATAATGATACCCAATGCAATAAATTACCAGCGAAAAAAGCATTTGTTAGCTCTAACTTCAGACCATTCAGGGTTCACATCACATCATGATCACACTCCCATCAACATATGTATTCATTCTGATCGGCTGGAACTGTTACAGGGCTCTCAATGTGATGTGTGATAATTCGCTCAAACGTTTTTCTTGATAAAAACGACAAATTGATCTAACTGGATCATACATTTTATGGTTCGCAAGCTAAGTTTTTATGATGTGCTGTACTTCCCAGAAATAACGTGGTCATTTCTTTTAGTATCCCTACATCAAATATTTTTGCAGCAAACTGAGAAGGGACGTATAAACAAAACAATAATTAACTAACGTTACGAAAAACATGAACGGATAATGGAAGTTATAAAAACTCATGCCTTTAATGGTGCAACGCCATAATCCACTTGGACGTTTGGTCGTTCCAGCAGTAGGTATGTAAACTCACAGGGATATATTTGCCCTTCGGGTGATAAAACTTCCTGGAGCGGAAAACGTTGTCGGTGTTTAAGGTCACTGATAGTGGAGAAACAAGAAGAACGAGATGAAAAATGCCGTCAAAACTTATTATCTAGGGTCATATGGCTGGGAGAGAAATACAAACTCACCAAATGTTTGAAGTGCCAGAATTTTTCGACAGTCAGGCTCGACTGGTCAGAGTTTCTTGCCATGTGAAAAGCATGCTTGCTTCATTTTAAGACTCAAGTGAAACTGGTTAACACGCCAAAGATTCGAGTGTTTTCAAGAGTGATAAAAAAAGGAAATCATTCAACTCTGCTGACCTCAATAAATGGAACGAACTTTTTTGATGTTGTTCAAAAACCAGCTTTTTCATATGCACACAATTTTCTACTCCGGAAATTCAAATACGCAAATTCTTGTGAAGGATCGCACCATATTTGAGAGAAGTCACTTAAAACACAGTTGATTCCGAGTTTGGTCAAACGATGCATGTGCTACGCAAAACAGGAAGCTTTCACAAGTGGAACTTTGTCCGGATGAAAACACTGCAAGCAGTTCCTTTTAACTTACATGTTTCATCACTATACGCAAACCATTAACCAAAAGGTTAACTGTGGTGTATGCATTCAACTGTAGAGGTCCATGGTTCGAGCCCCATCCCGACACTTCGACTGCTCCTGTCTAGTGTTAGGCAGTCCGACAGCATCTCAAGCCTATTCTTTCCCTGAGGTCACACGGCAGCTATGTACAGATTAACGTAACATTCAACTTAGTAGCCATTCTTCACCTGAACTCAGTAGCAGATCAATCGGTGCGGCAAAGGGGAAATGTCGATAGGCTGTCTTCTCATTTCTGACTGAACAGACATCGAGTTAGACGAGCGTTCACACACAGGGACACCTGTGTAACGGTGATACTACTGATCGGGAGGCACGCGAGTAGTATGTGTTGTATGTAGAATTTCGCTTTGCGTCGATGGAAAAAGGGAATTCTGTTGCGGAATTCGCGGGGCCACTTTGTAACATTTACTTGGATTTGACCGACGAATGAGTAGAGGCAACTAATCTTTAAGAAAACTCGTTCGGGAGAAGATCTGTGTCCAGTTTTTGGAACTAAGATGCAGATTAGACTTTCACTTCCCTGCTCAATGGTCTGTAACCGGTCAGTTGGCATTTCCGAATAAATAACTCCGCATCGAAGTCCTTCTTCCTTTCACCTGTAGTTGGCATTCCGAATAAATAACTCCGCATCGAAGTCCTTCTTCCTTTCACCTGTAACATTACAATGTATGTTACTCACTATTATCACCGTATACTCACCCTGATAACGTTCTCCTTTTTGCATCGAAGTGTCAGTGCTTTGTAATTTCCTTATTAGCTTTGCTGTATAGCTACACTGTCCTTCATTCCGACATAAGACCATTCTCTACATCGGTTCTCCCTAGAGTCACATGCTTTTATACGCAATTCAGCAGGTACATATCTTGCAGTAATTTCACTACTGAATTGCTGACTTCCTAGTAAAACCATTATATGTTCCTACAAAATAAGAATGTTGAACATCCTAGAATGCGAAAGAGTACAGTATGATTTCATTGGCAAGGTCGGCCACACAACTCATTCCCAGCTAACATCTGAGCCGGTTGGATGATGTCAGTTTTGTTTTTTCCGTAATGAGAGGAAAAATGTAGTTTCAAGAACGATTGCGCATTCAACCCACATGTGTTAACCTTTTCAGTTCTTTCTCAAATGCATTACCAGAGTGTCATAAAGCACAAGGTTACGGGGTACGGACATTACTCGAGGAACTCAGGTCGCTCAATCAATGTGGTAGCAGCCAGGAAGGTGAGTAGATGTGTCTAAATCACAAATGGTAAAACGATATCGCCAAAACCCGAGCAAGTAAACAAAACTCGCACACTAATAGGATTTTATTTGTAGTTCTAGAAAAGCCACCTCAGTTTTTTCAGAAATCTATTAAACATGCAAATAATGAACCCAGAAAAAAACTTGAAGTACATGGGTTTACAATTTGCAAGCAAGCTGATGACCATTAGTTCGTTCTACACACTATCTGGAATATTTACTATCAGAGTTGTCCTAGTTGCGGCACTGTAAATTCGATGATCAACGATAACAGAATCGTGTCAGCAAAGCATGATCATTACCGACGTACGCAGTTTACAAGAGATATACACTAGTATGTATTAGGGGAGTCTTTCAATACCATGGTTTGGTATAAGGTTGTTTACTTAAAATAAATCATCTTCTGTAGACTAAAGGCACCGATATTTTCACACCATTCCCGGTCTGTAAAGCCACATTATGTGATTGATTGAAAACGGATAAAGCCCAACAATCGTGTATACAGGAAACACTGAAGTGGGTCAGCAATCACGGTGTAAAAAACACTCACAGATCGATAATTTTGAACGAGTTATGTGTAGGTTTTTCGCTTAATCAATCTTCTGAAAAAATCTCTCCAAGATACTACAAAGAGGTTGAAAAATTCTGAAAACGCGATTCTTTGGTTACGTCCGTGTTGGGATGGATTGTCTATCTGATTTAAACAAACAGTGTTTCAAATGTATTGCGACAAGTCATGGAACGACTTGTCGAAACACAAATCTTGAACCAGTAATGCCGTTGAAAGCACGGTGAAGATTGGTGATAGTCGGTATTTGTTTCTGTGTTTCTGCATCTCGTTAGAGATGGTGAAGGACTAGAATTTGAACAGAATCTACCAAGTTTTCATTGCTTCTGAGAAAAAATTCCTCACGGATGCTCACCTCTAGCTTACATTGTAGCCGATCATCCTGTCTCCATACATTGTTACACTGAAAGGAAAACCTGCATCGGGTTGGTAAACAACATATTTGGTTTGGACGAAATGACGCCTGCGTTCCGTTATTTTTCTTCAGTAGTTCAAACATTTTTGACTTTTAGAAAAACAGTCTAAATAATACGTTAGGGAAGAAGAGCACTTTATGGGCGCTTTATCAATCCATCCACATTTACCCTCAAAGTGTCTAAGCTAAAAAAATTTTCAGTAGCACTTTCAAACAAATTGGTTTGCAAATGAGTGTATTTTGCTAATTTCGTGCAATTTGGGCGACGGAAACTCGCCTACCTGATGAGCCCCAAGAAGGACGAAACCGGTCGTGCGCTGTCGACGAATTCTAAGCAACCTTATGAGTAGTGCACTGTGAATATACATGTAACGCGATATCTCGAATATTGTTGCGAGTGAAATATGAGGCGGCCTGGTGAAGCACATTCAGTTGCCTGGAAACAACACAAACGAGAGATTCAGCTCGCAAAATTAAATTAGCTTGCAAATGAATGCATTTTGCTAAGGGATTGTGCTGTTATCAGTGAATCGGGTTGTCCCAACTTGATATGTTTCCTTCCAGATTTCACAAGGTTAGAATAAAAAACCACGTTGACATAAAGAAAGCATGAAAGGGAGCGCCTCTGGTCCTCATCTGCGCAGCATTCCTCAGGAGCGGAAATTCGCTGAAAACGGATATTCAGGAAGCAACTTTGACCACACGTTCCTTGGCTGTACATCAGGAAAAACGAACAAAAACATGTGGTTAGAAACTCAGATCTTCGGTGGGTCAAGAATAACTTGCGGTTGCGGTAGACGATTCTTTTCAACCTGTTCGCTTTCATAAAAAGGCCTTTCGATAGAACGCCTACAGTCTCGACCAGAATTATACGGAAGAAATCAGTGGGTTGTTAAATTCCTTACGCAAAACAAGAACGTTTACGTTCCCCCGTGAAGTCCGAAACCCATTTTGGAACTTGAAAGAATATCACGTTCGTCTATTGTGAACTATTATGACACGTCACCTGAAGAACTGAAGGCCATCTGAAATGCATTGTGTTCAAAATGTGTAATATTAATGGATCAGGTGGTGGAACAATATCAGAATTATCTTAAACATAGATGGTAGTTTATTGACTAAACACCGGCTGTATTAGAGCGGGTTTCATCGGTAGTAATGCACCACTAATGTGACCAGTCACACTAGTATCGAATCACATACGAATATGAGGACATTTCGATCAGGAGATGTTATTTTTACATCCAAGAGGTTGAAAAAATTGTTTGACTTAGATAGAAGACTGATTTAGTGCGCATTCAAACGAAATCCCGTGACTCTTCCACGAGTAAGCCACAAATTAATTATCCTTAGGAAAAGAACAGCTGGGAAATGACATACGTAGATGCATTTACTCTACGCGTTTTGCCACCAGCATGGTTTGGTCGAGACACCCTCCCCATTGCTAGACCTCTTGCGTCAACTGGGTGCGTCTTTCTGTGACGCACATACTATCCAGTAAACAATGAGAGGTCATGCGACGGTCTAGAGGATTTAGGTACTTGCACCTGCCACGATCTGTGCGTACGCTCTGTCTCCGTTTCCCGCGGGCCAAATTGTATCGTTACGTTCTGTTTATTTGTTTTTCTTTTCAGAGATTTCTGTCCCACGAATTGGCACCCAGATCGTCTACCAAATTCACACATTGGGATTGTAAGATATTACTTGATTTTCCAATGGACAAGAACATCTGGTTTTTTCCGCAACCCCTCGGACGAACGGTGGTCTTAATTTAATGCACGTTGTGAGAAGATTAAGTCTCTGTTTTTGGGCTACCTAACGTGTCAGGTGTGATGTTGCTGAAGCTCTTGTCCATTACTTTGGTAAATGTGAGAAAAATGCATTTTAAACGTATACGAAACGGCTACCAGCGGACGAGGAACATTTCGGTCAGGTTTTGTGCACTCTGAACACTTTGACGTTAAAGTATCATCCATTCCGTTTTTCATTCCGCTACCTAGCCACCCAACAGAGATACGAACTTGTAAAAACTGCGCGGAGCCAGCTAAATGCATTTGAATAAGCCTCACCTACGCAACTAAAACAGAGATTAGAACAACATCGAAAATTCTCCCGTCATTTTGCCATGAGCTGATGTCGAGTGGGGACCACAAATGACAGCGTGTCGACCCAGTTCACGATGCGTCTTGGGAGCGTCTTCACCACACAAATGTACAATCATTCATATGAGTAATACTGCTATAACACCCTTTAGTAAGGCTTCTTTTCCATTATTGTTTTATGGCAGTTCAGCGTAATTAGGCTATCCTTTGATGCCGTTGAAAATAATGATGATATACTTGGGTACGTTTGGTGAAATCTCCGTTTTGGCTGAAGCTGCGGCGAGTCACTTTTGCACGCAAGAGTTCTCTTCTGAAGGCGTACAGGTTGCAGTTTTATTTCGAATGTGCCCTTTTCTACCTCAAGCAGTTGGAAGAGATTTTCAACTTGCTGTAAGCTATGAGTTGGAACAAGTCCTGCGTTCGTTTCCACAGGTGTTGGCTTGTCTTTTACCAGTCATTACAAAGAATTTTTCAAACTTGGACTTTACATGTTTGGATGAATATACTCATTCGCATATCGATTTGCATTTCACGGATGACTCAAGTAACTCTCTCGATGATGATATTCCTCAACTGAATGCGTTGCACACTGGGCGCTCTATGTCTCCGCTGATAAGATATTAAAGGTATCGCATTTTATCTTTCACAAAAGAAACTACTAACAATCTCAAAGCGTTTTCAGACTACTTGACCCATACATCTGTCACTTCGGTTGGCCACAAATGCTTATGTTCCGTTTTCTAGCCAGTGAGTCAGGTTTATAGAAAGCTCCTCAGAGAATTTCATTGTAGGCTAATTTGTCTTGGAATTTCAGTGGTCTACAGAAATTTTGTATCATTCAGTCATGGAGTGGGGTTTTTCAGCAAATTCTTCTAAAGGTATATGGTTCTGATATACTTTTAAAGTGGTAAGTATCGGAATAGAGCTTAGAACGTTCTGTTCCGTTAGAGTAACAGACACGTATCACTTCTTGAAAATGTTGGCATTGGACATTTTCTCGGAAAAAAAGAGTTTTAGTCCGGGCTTCGTTCGTCTAAGAATACGGGGCATAATTTGATTTAAACTTATTGTTGCCATCCACATTGGGAAGTGGGGCAGCTACTTTGAAATCTAGTAGAAAATGTTTTCCCATTTAGGGCTGTCATGCAGTTGAATGTGTTCGTCGATCGAGACGTTTCTCGCTTATCCATGTTATCCTGTAACCATTTCGCACTCATCCAGTGCTGTTCAAAAATAAACGATAATTAAATTAGCCAATAGAACTAAGAAGGAATTGTACGACCCTCAGCACACTGGGTTGTGCCTGGTGAAGTCTGTCCTGTGGCTCAAAAGAGATCCCATTCTATGTTATTGCGTCAATAAACCTCAAATGTGCAGTGGCCACATGGTGTTTTCTTTTTTTATTCACCTATATACTGTGGTTGGCAACCAAACGTTCATACTCGGTGCAGTGTAGTGGGTCACCTTTGACGATGCCGCCGCAAAACAATGCAGGTTGGTAATATTCGGCCTCCTCAACTTCCTGGCAGTTGTTTCTGTGTCTCTCCCCCAATGGAAAGTGTGTGCCACGGATTAGAACGTGAATATCACCTACCAACCTTGCATTCCTTCTAAAAAAAGGAAATATTCCTCGTGTTTGATCAGCGATAGCTTACATTGTAACCAATTATCCTGCCTCCACACATTGTTACACTAAGAGGAAAACCTGCGCCGGGTTGGTGAACAACAAACTTGTTTTGCACAAAATGATGCCAGAGTTCCGTTATTTTCCTCTTGGATACATGATCGATCCGCATCATTCCTGTCTTCTGGGAAAGCAGGCTTACGAAAATTTATATTTCTTTTCTAAATTAGACGCTACGGAAACGGTATATTTTAACGGTGCCTCGACAATCCACCCACATTTACCCTCAAAATATCTAAGCTGACCATGTTTTGAGCAGCATACTCAAACAATGGATTATGCTGTTATCAATGCATCGGGTTGTATCATTTTGATATGTTTTCCTCCAGATATAACAAGGTTGGAATTGAGAAGCACTTTGATGGGAACAAAACGTGAAATAGGGTGTGCCGCTTGTGCCGCAAATAGAGCTAAGCTAGCAGATAATGCACTTTTTCTGGCACCCATTTGGTCAAAACGGACGGTAGTGGAAACGATCGATGGACTACTTTTGACTCCGGCCAGTTAACTGGTTGTTCCTTACCTGTTCTAAACGATGATCATGAGGTCTTCCGTGGACACGGACAGGAATTTATTTTATAAAACTGGCCAACCACAGTCAACTATGTTATTTACGACAAAAAACAACCTCATGATATTTCAAGTTAATCAATGAATGAGTTCTGATTGAAAACTGCTTGGAACTTAGCGACGTTTCCCTGCACACATTGGAACATTTAAGAGGCCAGAAATTTAACGGAAACATCAGGGGACAATCGACAAAATTCCTCAAGGAACTATGAAGCAGTGGAAAACGGTAATCTACAGTCCATGTTCATTCTGCTCCTTCTGAGCCTTGGTAACCCGTTTTCCGCAGTAGAAGGCTACCTGTCAAAGCACACTGTATTTTCCTGTGCTTGACTGCAGCCTCTGTTGACCCACTCGGTTACATCTTTGTGCAATTGCAACTGGAAGCCGAAGCGACCTGGAAGGACACTTTCACTGACAGAACCAAACCAACTTTTGACCGGAAACACCTCTGATTCCGCCGGAAAAACAAACCTTAATGGACCAACGCACCGATGTCCTCTCTATGGTTCAGTCTTTTTTTGGGCAGCATCGAGTTACGCTTTTGAAAAACGGAAGGTGAAGTCTGAATATGTACTACCTCANCAATCCATGTTCATTCTGCTCCTTCTGAGACTTGGTAACCCGTTTACCGCAGTGGAAGGCTACCTGTCAAAGCACATTGTATTTTCCAGTGCTTGACTACAGCCTCTGAAGATCCATTGCGTTCCATCTTTGTGTAGTTCAAACCGGAAGTTCAGCCGACCTGAAAGGGCACGGGAACTGATAGAACTCAAACACCTTTTGACCGATAAGACTTCGGATTCGTTAATTCCGCCGGATAAAACAAATCTATAATGAACCAACCCACTGACATCCTCTCTGTGGTTCAAAGCTGCTTTTCAAGCATCACCAAGCATCGCGGAAGGCGAAGTTTGAATGTGGACATCCTCCAAGTGATACTTGAGGCTGCAGCGACCGAAATGCAATGGTATGGCTGACTCGCGCATTTTTTTCTCGTTTGCGCGCTATTCGTCAAGGGTAGTAATTCATCGAAAACCGCTTAACCAAAAGCATTAACACCAATTTAAGATCTGTTTTATTTATCTGCCTAGACGCTAGCTTAACGGGAACGATCACAACTCTCTACGGTCCTAAATAAGGGCTGGGGTAGCCTATTCTTATGGGTTGCACAGCTCTTATAAGTCAGCTCTTCTACCACCAGGATTTTTCACTAGAAAAATTCCAAAAGCTTACACGCACGACATTCGATGCACTTTCTTTCGAAAGTAAGCACCAAGCCTCTGGAGTGGTTACTATCGACAGCCATTGTCTCAGTATTTTGCAGAGAGTTGAATATGCCAGAAAAGCGCTCAGCTAATTTTTCCACATGTATTTTAATTCTAGTAATTTACAGGGAGTAGAGATAACAGTTGTGGAAATGTTGCTGAATTGGTTTCACTGCTAAAATATAAGCTGTGCCAAACAAGCTCTTTACAGGGTGCTGGGAAAATAATTTCGTATATGAGGCGTGAGTTGGGATATCCTGAATGTAAATGCACGGTGTCAACCTGAACGAAGCCTTCATGCGAATGGAGGTCGCGATTTACCAGTTAACCAAAAGCTCCCTCCTAAGTGGGATGATTTTGAGCTGGATTTTCATCGAAACAAGTTGATTGTAATGGACGATCTGCGTAATTCAGACTATTGCACCTTGCACCACGTTGCTCACTATTGGTCTACAGAATCCCAAACAGTGTTCAGACAGACACTGTGCTCAACCTTTTAGCCTGCCTTTTGGTATCATTCTCACATCAGTGCTGTGGAAGTCATTTAAATGTACTACCTCATTCGTTTGCACCAACTCACGAACCAGCATGGGGCACCCATTTTGTCCTTCTTGGCCTCTATTTTCCGTTTGCTTTACGTTCTTTAAAGGTCGGACAAAAATTAAACCACATGTTTCGGACGTATTTTGTCCATGTGAATTTCCAATCGTGCCGATCTGAAAGAGTTCTTAGGATATTGTCTATGTTGCTGTGTAGTCACTGATACCAAAATCGGGCGTATAACATTCTTGGCAACCGAGACAGTTGTATACATTATGAGTTATCGAGTCATTGCTTTTAAAATAGAATGTTCGAATTTTTAATTATGAAGTACTGAATTTTTGTAAGAAACCAAAATTTTAAAACGATACATTATCAGAAGAAAGCGTTTACCTGATAAAAGTACTCGACTGTTATGTCTGACTAGTGGTTACCGATCGATAGAGTGAAAAAATTTCATATTTTGAAGTATATCACAACGACTGAAATTCGGATCCGGTGCAGATGTACTGAAAACTGTGATGGTAATTCACAAACATAACAAGATTTCTATTCCCGAATGGAACGTGGCAACTTTTAATGAAACAACAATGTGAGCTCTGCAAGCGCCGGCTACAAGCCATGTCCTGGCAAAACTTGGCACTATTGGTTGCATGCAATTATTCCGAGTGCGCTGATAGATCGAGACAAATCTGATGTGAGCAGAGGGAGGGTCACCTGTTTTCAGAAACGTTCTAATTCAAGCGTTGTAGCAACCAGTTTGTTGTGTTTGAGTCCCACTCCTTGTTGGAATTTGGACAAATGAAAATAATACCGAAATTTGACATCATTTTACCACCCAAGAAGCCTTAAACATTTTTCCTCATGACAAGACCGTCCTGATCTCCTGATTCAAGGGACAGGTTTACCATAACCGGAATGCTTAACAGTCGCAGGTGGAGGGGAAGGGTATTTTCTGTATCCAGGTCCCACCCTCGCAAACATGTTTTCGTGCGCTAACGTCGTATTCAAAGCTGAAAATATCTGCATGTTGCCGTTAAATTTTTCAACTTTCAGGCAGCGTACGGTTTTCAAGAAGCAAAGCAAACTAGAAGGTGTAACAGACCGATCCTATTGAACGAACAGCTTGTCGTTCAGTCAGTGTATTTCAGGGAATAACCCATTTTGGCAAACCAGAGTCCACGCAAATTCTGGCACTTTTAAACCGGAAAGTTAACATACACACTTCGAATCGTGAATCAGACTACAATCAAGTTCCTATGGCACAAAGAAACCGTCGAATAAGAGGGAACCTGGTTTGGTCTCAATTCACCCTGGAATCAGTAGTTAGTCAGTTATTTCGTTGCATCGTGCAAGAGAGCCAGAACAACGAAAGTGGCTGACAAAAATCAGGTGAGTTCATTGTCTCCTCAATTAATTACAGGAAGGAGATGTCTTCTGTCCGAGTTGTACACAGTTTTGTAATATTTATTTTGGAAAGTCAGCAGCTGATGGAACACAAGCAGATCCAAGACAGTCAACCTTCAAAAAAGATCAACTGCTTCAAGTAACAAATTTACATAGTCCTCAGGAAATTCCGAGCATTGTGGGATTGAAAACCTCGGTAAAGTTACTCGCTTATTTTGAAGTACTTGGTTTTTCATGTTACTAACCCCCCAATTTTCTCTCAGCCACAATTTTGTTAGTCTTATTTTGAGAAGTAGCGTCCTGAGAAAATCTATTCCCTACCGATGGAAGAGCCACTGAAGCAGACTAAGTCAAGCAGTTAAATCGGAATAAGACAGGTATGCGTTATGAATTATCTACCGTATAATAAAAGAAAACAAAAAGTAGCGCAGCCTGCGATCATACTGACGTGAAAAATTAATTTAGATTGAGTTTTATAATTGCCCGAATATTGCAGGTGAATATCAAAAAACGGGTGTCTTCCACAAACCGAGCGATTACGGCAGTCTCTAGATTGCGGACACATGATTGGGTGTAGTCCGAAGTCTGTAGATTTCGATTTCATAATTTCATTCTGCCCACATTGTTTTCGGGGAATTGGTGATCGATTTTGACCTCAGTGGTAGAAACCAGTAAGAGGAACGGTGGACGCCGCGAGAGAAGTGTGCCATATTTCTCCCACAGAAATGTTGTTAAGCTCTCCAAAATGTTTCCGTATGGTAGACAAACCGTCTCTGGACATGAGGAATGTAAACAGCTTTAAGAAACCGCGTTCAACCGAAGGTAAACCAACGGATCTCGGAGATTCTGATACTCGGCTCCTTCCTGTTCAATCTTCATATGAGCTGATCTCATACTCACGGCTTGGTTCAAACTCCAGTGCATTCTGGCGGGATACTAACTAAGGATTATTTACCTAAAAGATGTAGACGAAATTCGATTAAAATAAGTGCCACCAAATACACTGTTATTTGATGAATGATTAGTGCAACGATCATGGGTATATATATGTTTTCGAATTGAGACTTAATTCAGTAAGTGAAGCCGGTGCGTTCTGAAAAGTTGCGGAGAAATATGAAGCTGTTTCGTATTGCACTACGCATGAGGTTGCTGAAATACTACGAAAGCCCACGACCGGTTTCGCCCTTCTTGGGGCTCATCATGTAGAGTAGTCCCCGAGTTTCCGTCAAACTGATGTTCTACTCACAACCGAATTGCATGAAATTAGCGAAGTACACTCATCTCCAGGCAAATTTGATTCTGCGACGGAAACATCACAAACGGGAGATTCAGCAGGGTTCCGAATGAGTCTATCGCAGGACCAAATTTGTTTGCAAATGAGTGTATTTCGCTAATGAAGCTGTGTTATTTTTATTGCCCATAAGCAGCAGTGCGTTCCTCGCAAAAATCCAGCGAATTAGTGATTTCCCGGCTGGTAGAACACTCCAGCATTCGGTCACGAGCAGCTGATTGGCAGCGTGATCATCCCGCACCTAGGCTGGATACCGCGCCAGACAACTTTGATTCACTTTATCGCTATTGCAATATATTTGTATTTGATTGACGTTGACGCAGGCACTCGTCATACATGTTGAATAGATATTTCTACTTCCAAAGTAAACTCCGATGGAGAGTTCCTCCTTTAGTACACTACTGCTTCTGATAGATTTCGAAATAACTCCTCAGTAAGAGGGTTTCCTCGTTGGGCTTGTAATAACAAATCCTACTTGCGTGCTATTTCAAGTGTTTTGTTGTACTGTTGTATTGTTCCAATTCGTTCGTGAGCTTGTAATAACAAATCCTATCCTACTTGCATTTCAAGTGTTTTGTTGTACTGTTGTATTGTTCCAATTCGTTCGCCTCAGTTGGCATTTGGGTTTGTAGCAGAGTACTTTGCCTCTAATGTAACCAAGGCACGCTAGTGAAACGTAATGAGAATGTGTAATGGCCCTAAGTTATTACGACTTGTACCTTAATTTACTTGGGAAGATCAAATACATCAAGCCCTGAAATATTGTCTAACACGCGATGAACTTCATTCATCCAAGTCCATCAAATGCATCGTTTGCTGCAGCGCTGACTGTTAGTACAGATCACTGCCCTCTGTGTACGCATTATCGACGCTTCTAGGTATCTATTTTTGGACGCATATGCTCAGCAAAGCTAATGGATGCGGAACTTCATTGAGTTTGCCCACATTCCGAACCCAAACGATATTCTAGTGCGTGACGTACCCCCTAAACATTCGTTCCCATTTTCTCCCCAGAAAATGTTTCTCTGATTTGGCGCACGTAGCACGGGACAATTCATCGAATTTCGGGGGTCATTTACCACCGATTTCATCCTGTTCGGTTTAATCGCCTACGCAAGTTGTTGGTCATTTTTAAAACAGATTACTCAAACCACATACGCGTTAAATTTGTTGGAACCAATTATTTCATTGAATGTATCAAATTCAGCATTTGACTGATCTTCGTCCACACGGTGTGTTGCTGCGCGGAGACTTCGTTGCGATCTGGATCGGCTAGGTTTAGTTGTTTCGCAACGGGAAGCCTCGAATGGCTCATCACCGCAAACGATCACAAACAGGCGCGACCGTTGATGGGCTACTTGCAACGATTCCCTATTCAAAGTAGCGATGGAACGCATCAGTTGGCTTTTAATTTGGCGTCTGGAGGGACTGGTAAGACCTCTAATGCAGATAGTAATGAGGGTCAAACATGTCCGTCAGTAACTAGCGGTCCGTCAGCTGAATGAAACAACGCTACTGCCCACCTTTGCAATATGTCTTCTCATTTGGAAACGAGTGGTATAGGTCGTCGAATCACTTGCCGAAAAAGACTGCGGAGGTGATACAGCTGAAGCCGAATCGTTCAATGTGTACTACCTCACATAAATTAAGACATCCTGACCGAAATCACTTTGCCACTTCGCATTCTATCGAATAATCCTAATAAGCCTGAATAAGTTCGCAGAATGCCCACCGAGAAGAAAAAAATCCACATCGCTTTAACAGAAAAACACGTTTCCAATATCATTCATGTACTCATGGAAGGAACGTGGTTTGCAATTAAGGAAACACAGCCATACTGGGGTTACTGATGCGGTCACTCAGAACAGGAGTGCACACATAAAATCGCTTGATAGGATGACCCAAATGTATAGATACGAAATGCTTGCACAAACTGGTTTTCAAGATAGTTCCTTGAATGTTGTGATACACCAAATCTAAAATTCACTTTGAGGAGGAATAAACGATATTTTGATTAGGAAGCTCCTTTGCTACAAGGTTGAGAATACAGTCTTCCACTGTGCCTCGGATATACTGAAAGTTGTTCACATAAACTGCTTGAATTCAGCGCTGCGCTTCTCGGCCATACATGATGGAAAAGCGAACGAAAACATGTGGTCAAAGATAACTAATCTCCGCGGTAGACACATCTCTTCAACCTGTTCTGCTTCAGAGGAAGGCATTTCAATGGAATACATACACAGCCGTGAGCAGAATTATCCAGAAGAGCTTCGCGACTTTCTCACTTGCTGACGCAAGGAAAAAAATGAATTTTATTTTTCTCTCGTAATGTTCAAACCACATCTTGGACTATGAAAGGCTTAAATCAGTGAATATCGCGACAACAGTGTCGTCTTAAGTGAACCCTTGTGATACGTCACCGGGGAATTGCAGGCCATATGAAACGTATTCTATTCCATACCTGTCGTAATACGCAACGAGGTGATGAGCCAATTTCAACGTTATTTCTCACACAGATAGAAGGTTAGTGACTACACAGCGTCCGTATTAGCTGAAGCTCCACAAGGCTTCTACCAATGGGAGCGGGTTTCATCAGAAAACAAATTTCTGACATTAATGCACGACACTAATGTGACTAGTCACACGAGTGTCGAATCACATACAAATATGGGGTCATTTCAGTAAGATGTTATTTCTACATCCGGAATGCTGAAAAACTCGGCTGACTTAGACTGAAGACCGATGTGGTGCGTATTCAAACGAAATCCCGTGATCTCCTACGACTAAACTCCAAGTTAATTACCCTGGGGAAAAGAACAGCTGGAAAGTGACATACGTAAATGCATTTGTTCTACGTATTTTGCCATTAGCATGGTTTGGTCGAGACACCCTCCCCATTGCTAGACCTCTTGCGTCAACTGAGTGAGTCTTTCTGTGACGAACATACTATCCGGTAAACAATGAGAGGTCATGCGACGGTCTAGAGGATTTAGGTACTCCAATATTTCGGGTAGTGGTCGGTTTGCGGAGGTGAAAATGTTGCGTCCCGTCGATTTGTCCTGAAGTGCCCATACTCATTGGGGGAACTTTGATTTTTTTGGTGGTATTATTTGGACAACGACGTATTTTGGTTTTGCACCTGCCGCGATCTGTGCGTAGGCTCTGTCTCCGTTTCCCGCGGGCCAAATTGTATCGTTACGTTCTGTTTATTTGTTTTTCTCTTCAGAGGTTTCTGTCCCACGAACTGGCACCCAGATCGTCTATCAAATTCACACATTGGGATTGTAAGATATTACTTTAATTCCCATCGGACGAGAAACTCTGGTCTTCTCTACTACCCATCGGACGAAGGGTGTTCTTATTGTGAATGCACAGCACAAACCAGGGGACGGAAAGACTTTAACCAGTTCATTCAGAAGCAAGTGTGTTTCGTTCCACTCCTCATCTAGCTCTTCTTGTCTACCATAGAAAAACCTGAAATGCAGTGACTTTGATTATTTTTTGGTGATATCTTTCAAATTAGTCAATCTGATCCGTGTTGATGGTCTCGATTTGTTCAGGGCACTAAAAACGTACACCAGTTGACACAACTGCTGCCCGTGTTGCGTTTTTTGTCGGGAACCCTCAAACTGCCACCTGGCATCACTTTTAAACATACTGTCCGTGAGGAATCCAAAGATACGGATCTCTACTTTTTCATCTTTTCAGGGAAACAACAGCGTGAGTTCTAATCATCAGGTAATGGGGCAAAACACAATAGTCATGTTAAAACTTTAACATCAATTTAAACATTTATTGTTTTTTATGTGGACGTACAAAAATTATGGAGGTATGCCTTAAACAAACAGACATTACAAGAATTTGAAGAAAACCTCCCTTTTCTTCCATAACACGTTGGAGGCGGTATGAGATGTGAGACATAGCGCGTTCACTTTATTCAGGCGTCACACTCTTCAATTCTTGCTCTTAACTCCACCAAACTCTTCGGTTTATTTTATTTTC
>NW_008751878.1:403237-435148 GCF_000715545.1 Opisthorchis viverrini | reverse complement strand
ACGGAACCATATCACGCAGTTGTGCCTGTTGATTATGCCATCCACAGAAAAATTTGCTTCATTGTTCCGTGAAATGTTGGGAGCGATTTCTTCATTGTCCGGCAGCCAGTTAGCGAACGTGACACCTTACTTCTTGTCTGCTTCCTTGATGTTTTGTAATAAAGTGAAATGATACGGGTAGAGACAAAGGTGGCGTCTCACAATACAATGCACGCTGGCGCGGGGATGCCGATCCACTGAGATACCTGAGTTGCTCAATAGCAACTTCAGCCCTCTCGCTCTTTCAGCACCCATAGACTCCCTCCCTTTGCCAGGAGAATCCAATCCAGATCCAATGGACTCAAATTTCACAGTCAAGCGTGTAATGGTTGACACGGTGAAAGGATCGTTGATGAGACCATGTTTAGTTTTGTAACCACAAAGTGCAGCGGTGGCGCTACCACCAAGGGAAGAATATAGTTTCAAAAAATTTCAATGCGCTCACTGACATCCATCGTACAAAAAAATATTAAAACTTGCACAAAAAACATCTTTTATGTGGCTACTAATAGTCATTAATTTTGTTACCTTTTCTTTGCTTAACTACGTTTATTCACCCAATCAAATTTTGCGTTTATTATGAGACATCCTACACTGTTAGATAGCAGATGAAGAACTACTTACACAAACTTCACAGAACATAAGGAACTTTTGCGACTCCTCTACCAAAGCCTGTATGGAGACAGATCTCTTGGCCACCTGACTTCTTCAGTGTGTAGTTCGCAGTTTATTTGGAACGCACAGCCGTTCGGAAATCCCGCCTGCATTGAAAAGAATTATGAAAAGTACAGTGGTTGTGTGTGCAGTCAGCCAGGCGAAAACACACAAACCTGGCTTAATTGCTGGGGGCATCCTTTAACTTACTCACGACTGTTGCTCTGTGATTCATTTCCAGAGACATCGGCAAAGCCATTGCGAAACCGGAAGATTTCATCGATCTGGTGATTCAAGCAAATCCGAAAGTGAACAGAAAGATGTCCTCTGGTAGACTTATTGTGAAATTTTTGTTTGGTTCGCACATAATCCCACATTTTCATAAATGTCACTCATCGGTTTTCTTTATACCATACTTGAGTGTTAGTTTACAAGCGGAACATATTTTTAAAGTATACAAAGGGGGACAATCCGTGATAATTATGCCAAATAGTAGACGTGTTTGGGAAAGCGTGTTTATCGCAAATAATCTGGTCAGGTTACTCTGGAATAGCCGAGTGATTTTCTCGTACCAATCGAAACCCACAGTCAAACCTTTTGTTTCCAACATCGATAGCTATTCGGAATACATCGAGTTCAAGATCGTTGAATAGAGCAATTAAAAGAAGATTACAGCAGCTCGTGTATTCTAGACAGCAGTAATTTCAAAAACGTTTGATATCAACTTATACAATTAATCTATTCAGATGTTTATGGACCGGACAGGCCGCCAAATGGACAAAAAGATTTGGCCTTTCGCTTCACCAATTTTAAGTTGAAAATTGTTTTCATGATTTGGGCGAATAAAGTTAATCCTGTGGATTTATGTTCATTCTATCATGCCCAAAGTATCTACATGCTATCGGCAAAATGCGCAGGCGCTGTCTACACCAGGTGGCTCGAAAGTATTTACAATCCGAAAACTCAGTTAATCTGTTCTGCATCAGTTAAGGTATTCTCATTTCCGTTTTTCCTCTTAACCGGCACAGAGTTAATGAATTTTACGTGTGTAAACTGCAGTTTGCAAGTTTGTTCGCTATGCGGAAATGCTCTTATCCTATCAGCGAGGCAATACATATACACTCAAAAGCAAGTTTCACGAAGAAAGGCCATTTTTAATTCTGTATCAACCGAGTACAGAGGTTCTTCTTTTTGTTTCAACGACTTTTCTTTGTGGATAGCCAGCAAGTTGATCTTAAGGGTGCGGTAAATGTTAGGCAAAAGTACTTTCCGCTTGTAATTTTTCTGTTTTGATTGGTTCCTTTCTGGCTGGCTATTTTGATACACGCGATAAAATTCTCGAAAAGTTTAAATCAACTTCCATTAGTTTGACAGCAATTGGTTACCCCGATTTCCCAGCAGGATGAACAATGGTGTGCTACCAATGGGGCGATGAGTTATTGTGACCCCATTTTCCACTGACTAATATGGTACGATGATGGGGTTTGCGTGAAGATACTGGAAAGTTTGGACATTGTACAAGCTGTTATCGCAAAATTTAACCCATTAGTTATTTACTTTTCTTATTCAGCTAGCGCACGATTGATTAGGCGATTTTCTACATGTACGTGACTCTCGGTTCACCCCACCGAATCGCACTGAAAGCACTCGCGATGCGGGCAAGTTTTTCATACCGTTGTGAAAACGAATCTATGTACATTGATTACACATGCATTTCAATCCATTAAGTCAGTCAGTGCGTCGCTATAACCTCATTCCTTTTGGTATTACGTAGTTGTAGGTTACTCACAAACCAGTCGGCCGACCTGTGGTCGCTTCCGTGTCCACTTTTGTTCCAACATGTGCACACACTGGTGGGCGAAGTGACATTCCGACTGGATCGACCGACTTCTTCAGACGGGGAAAACACACGAGAGAGTCACGATCAGTGTTACGCTTTCATCATTTTGCTTTGTGCGTGCAGTTACTAGCAATTTTCTCCATGCCAATTGGACGATACTTTGGTCCCGATGATTCACGACGAATGACCGATAGAATCGACCGATTCACAAAAAATTGACCAGATGAACCTCCCACTAATTTTGCTTTCTTGATTTATCCTGACATACAAAAGAGGGCAAAACTGTTATAAGGAACGTTTTATCATAGAAGGAATTCACCCAGCTGTGGGGATCCTCCTTACAGCAAATTTGCGCTAAAATGAAATGCTTCGTTGTGCTTTATTTCAATACGAAAATTCTTCGCCTTTTTCGGGGTAACAGAACGAGGGGCACACATATGTGTTGGGTTAAAGGCCAACAGCCGACCAATGGAAACATACGGAAGCAGCAACAAACTGCATTTATTTCGTCAGCATTTCAGTGCGAAACCTTGTTTGATAGAGAGACATGTTACAGTGATTTCTGTTCTAGACTGACGTGGAATCGCTAGTCTCCAAACAGAATTCAAAAGAGTCATTTTCACGCACGAGATCACATAAGAAGAGCGTTGGCCAAATCAGATTCGCTCAGTCTAGGAAATCTAGGTAGGACAATGCCATCACTTTTCAGTCGAGAAATGCTCGGAAAATATTAGAAAGCAGGCAGATATGGAGAATTCTCATCTGCCTCTTGTTGTTCCCACTGAACAATGGATTGCATGTTCGCGCAACCTGGCCAAAAAAAGTTCCCCGTTAATTAGGGACAAACGGGAGAAATTTGCGCAAGTCTCATGTTCTGAAAGGAATCATTGAAGAAGAAACATGTGAATAGCATTGAAATGTACACATTTGTGTATCGTGTCAGAACAAGGGATCATATGCTTAAAGTGGGCTCGAATCCCATCCCCGTCGCCAATAGTATTAACGGTATTTTTCTCAGCTCAGTTTCTCGGTCTGAGACTCCCAAGCTAGCTTTCACTTCAAAACAACCACCGAAGGTGCACAAGGTATAGTAACACCAAAAACGGAGTGAGAGGCACTTGTACAGCGCTTCATATATATGGCGTAGTTGGCAATAGCTTTCTGAGAATTCTGATGCGTTCTGGATGCGCCATTGGCAACCGGGTCGTGATTGGCTGTTGGGTCCTGACGTTCGGTTAATCAGATCTCGGCTTGTTGCCGGACCGGCAAGCGTCCCGAACTTTTGGCCAATCTTGCGTGGGATAGTCTTCTTGGCCGTAGCACCCGAATGCGAGCGGTAAAGCGGGTTCCATGAGGAGTTTCGCCCAACAGCCATCGAATACGAGCCCAACACATTTCTGCAACTTAGGTATAGTTCAGCAGTCTGATTAGGAAACAGCTGCATTTTTTACCGAATGGGCCTTAAAGCACTTTGTCTCATAGGGTTATCATTCGCATGCAGAGTGAATCACGTCAGCTGCGGGCACGAATGCTGGATGATCTCAAAGCAGTTAGTCTGACTACAGCTGTTTTCATTTCGCCACTCCAGAGGGTAGTATATCCTCCCGGAGCGTTCGGCAACAAGGGTATGTAATGGAAAGCTGGTTAAGAGTCCGTCAAACACAGTTTGATCGTGATACGCTTCATTTTGCGTTCTAGGGATTCTGATTCTTTGCCTTTCTAACCACCGCCATATATAAAGATATGCTTACAATATGTTGCAATCAGCTAAATCATATCACGTTACAAAGAGGGATTGAGCAGAAGTACTCTTTTCCGATGAATCGAATTGCAACTACTGTTGCGCGGCCAAGGTATACTTTTGAACACAGTTTCTGGAGCGCTGGACAGTGCTACTGCAATAGATTCTCCGCTCCATGTTTGCCCAGGATAGATGCTACCGTCCAAGGGCCTTGACTTTGACAATGGTCTTCGGATACAATAAGGATTTCAATAGAACGGTGACCATTATGGCGAACAATGAAAATAACTTAACTGTGAAATTGTAGCTGCTTTATATAAGCAAAGTCATGCTCACATCAAGGGTAAACTCGGCTGAAGACAACTGAGCGCTCTGTTTGAAAAGTCCATCTACAATAGAGCCCTCGTTTTTTCGCAGGTTTCCTGGTAAAAAGTGGCTTTTAGAATTGATACACTAACCTCGACAAGAATACACTCGACAGGAGAGGCCTGAAAGAAGGTATTCCCGTGAAATCCTCACCTTTTATTTGTGTCGGCACACAAACTAAGTTACAGTCACAAAACATGTCGTGTGGACTTGCCCAATTTGCGGTACACGTGCCTTAGGAGGATGTGTCTTGTGGGTCACCAATGTAATTGGGACGGAAAGAAACTTGGTTGAGTAACTGTCGGACATTCTGTCTTAACGACGGCAACATTAACCTCAGGGTTAGCGCAATACGTCTAATTTATCCATTATCATTCGTATGCCGTTACATGGCGGTTACTGTATCACTTGTTTGGTAGTATATTGTGGGAGATGTGGTATTAAGCGGATGATCAGAATACCCCAGTGATGAACAGGTGGCTGGTGCCCACCACTACTCCATAAAGATCACAGCTGACCGATAGCCTATAACAAGGCTCCACGCGTCCTCTTACCGACATTGGTGCAGCACCACATCTGGCTACGTATATTTGGCCTCCTCCACTGCACCTGCATCCAGTGGTTAACCGTTGCAGACCAGAAAGTGTGATTCGAACTTCAGTCAGTCATATATTGAGACATCCATTATATGTATACGCACTCGCCGGTGTCCGGTAGCGCTAATTCGTCTGGCAGACAAAGGTAGTAGCCAGGTTTACTTCACTCTGTGAGCAAACGGTCTCCAGTGAGTTAGAATTAAGGCCGGAGCTGGTGGTTGATCACATGGTTGTTGATCTGTTCGCTGAGCTTGCCAACTGGCTTGCAAACGTTTCGTCCCCAGTCGGGGACACATCGCCAGTGCGCAGTTGAGTGGGTGCTCTATCCGTGCCTAGCTACGTTTATATAGTTCCTGAAGAGTAACTAATGTCCTCTCATGTGATTGGCTAGTTGGCGCACGCCTTCCTCGTAGTATTGTTGGCCCGATCGTGGTCCGTATGTGCTGTATTCCATTGTTCGGTTGGATGGCTACTCTGGGGTGTCTCAGGTGTACTTTCGATTGGTTCTTTTCCGGTCTCTGCTGCGTTGTGGTCTGTCTTCTTCGAATTCGGTTTGTCGTGATAGTGCCTTCTATTTTTCATTACCATTCGAATATTGTCCAGAGAGCCGTAAAACTTTTTACTGTTGACAGTGTGACGGTGCATCTTCGTGCTCAGTTTTTCTATTCAGTCCTACGAAAACATACAAAACACGTGTGAGGGTAGGGTGCGTCAATCACAAAACAGACTTATTGGCTGCGGTAACTGCGTTCTTTTCCGGTGTCTGGTAGGATTCTATCCATTCTCCGCATAACTTCAGAGTGAATATTCTTTTCGAAAATAAGCATGTTAGGTTCGGATATCTCACAATTGAGATTAATCAAGTGCCTCAGAGGGATAATAAAGGATAAAAGAGGATTAGGGATTTTCGCGCGCTTTCTTTTTTACTGAACTATATTTTTATGTGGTTCAGTGCACTGGAACTAATTCCTTCGGTTAGCTAGTGCAAAACAGTAGCTAAAATGTTTGCCTAGTTTTTGCATCCTAACCAGCACAGGGCTAGTTGTGTTACGGAACAAAAAATTTCCGGCCATAAATGGAAATTTTATGGGTCAGGTGTAAAAAGAATGGACACATGTAGAAATTATGCTGTGAAAGATGGTAGCTTGTAGCTGGTAGCTTTCTGTCACTGGTTACTTTGGCCTGTACACTTCTAACTTATGTCAAACTAGTCAGTGTTTACATGCGTAATAAAATGTATTTTCGGATTACAATGTGAGGGAGAAAGAGAGGGTCACTGAGGCAAACTGAAGTCAGTACAGTTAGATTAGTCGGTAGGACTGAAATTGCTGGCAGACCAACAGAAGTAAAAAGAGTGCACAAGCCTCTTGCGAAACCAGAGATCATGGTGATGTGGACGAATTCCAAATGCCTTTGCCACAATCAGTAAGCTTCATCGTATCGTTTGTGACCTGTTCAGAGGTAACCGAAGGCGAGCTCTTGTTCTGAGGTAGATTAGATGTAATATTACTATATTCAGGATACTTTCCCAAGCATCATTAGCAGAATTCGGACAGTGCTAAATCATCCCACCAGACTAATATGTTGTCATCAGAATAACACATAAGGCTTGGCTCTGGGATACTGATTCGACACGTAAAATTTGCACCTGGTTCTATTCAGAGGTGCCTGCATTCGGGGGACACCCACAGGGGTAGTTAGGAGATTCCAGGACACATAGAAGTTAGTCTACTGGATGCAAACGATCACTGCACAATGAAACAAACCAAAGCAATTATTTTTCTCATGTTTCAGTTTCTACGATATTCAAGTAGAACATAAGGTTGACGGAAACTCGGGCACTGGGCATGCCTGTTGAGCCCCAAGAATGGCAAAACTGGTCTTGGTCTGTCGAAGAATTTTCAGCAACCTCATGAGTAGTGTGCTACTTCTATATAGTTATTTTTTCGTTCAGGCGCACAGCACTTGACGGGAAAAAAACCACAAGCGGTTGTGGGGGTTGAATCCACTGGGCAAGCTACCACGGGCATGGCTAAGAAGAACACATATACGGAAGGATGAGCGAAGTCAGTTTGTTAAATCAGCAATTTCAAATTTGCTCCAGTCAAAAGTGTCAGAATACCAAAGAATAGGCCATTTTCTGCTTTCAGTTTTCAGTTACCGTACCAATTAAAATTTTATCTAAATTTAGGCAATATGAAGTGTGTACATGCCACAAATATTCCACCCACCATTCCAACATTTTTCACACTTCTTCATCGTGCTAGCGGGATTCCACAAAGCCCACAGATTTCCCCAATTGGATATAAACAAATGTCAAAATTCCGCAAACCCTTTGGAACTATACGAGTTAGGGGGGAATATGTTTTGTCTATAAGAAAACTACAAAGATCCGGGACACAAAACGAAGTAATTTAGGACTTGACCATTTCATTTTTGCATACGCTTTAGCAGAACAAGATTTGTTGCCAATTGTTGAAACAACAGAGGACTCGGAAATGTTGACTATTAGAAGTTTACGGGAATACCGAAATTGACGTTTTCCGAAGAAGGTACAAAGGGGCTATTTTGGTTTCGTCGTGAGTTTTTGGTGAGATAACTCTTCTAAAAGTACTAACAAATTCTAATGAAAAGGGCACGGGGATTTTTCTGGTATTTATGCACACCGGTTATCCCATACACAATAGCTAAAAGATCGACTTGTACGCTAGAGCTTCCCATTCAATACTACGGAATCAATCATTTCCGGTCCCCAGTTTTATCCGTTCAGGTTTTGTGTGAGAACAGCCACCAAGCAGACTCATTCACAGAACAGCATCTAAGTTGCAAGTGACGTTTGCGAATCGTCATCTGGAACAATCAGCCTACTAAATGAATAAAAGTATACCTTAATCAGCCAAAAAAGATGACCATTTCACTGATATCTGTACAGCCCTGGAACCAGAGAGGGATCAACTGGTAACTTGTATGAGGAAACTGTGGGAAGAATTTTTGTTTGGCGCACAAGATAAGCAATCAAGTCTCCGATAACAGAATTAGGCAAGTAAACACAATGGCGTCAACGTACTTAGGGCTTTTTTCTACCCATCCCTGACGGATCAGCGGTAAACAGGAGATCATTTGTGCTTAGTATCCGACCACAAGTACCTCGAACTAGACAGTATGCAAACTCATGACGAATTCGCAGTACTTTTAAGTCAGTTTTCAACAAAGTTTGTCTTGGGCAGGCAGATAAAAGACTCTATCCCAGACCTTTCGCCAAACCCATCGATCAATAATGAGCATTTTTGCAGAACCCTGTGAGTACAGCACAACTGTTAGGGCGCCGAAAAGACCATCGCTTTGATCTCTACAGTGTCTACCTATTCGGCAGCTGATTTCTTCGAAGGTGACTTTGGTCGACAGAAGTACTGCGAAGTTATACACGAAAAACAAATTGTGACCAGAATGCTGCCTATAGGTTCTTGTTCAGCTGGACAAAGCCTCAAAATACGAGGATTCATTTGAGCCCGTGGGTTCCACCATTAGGACATACCGAGTTATAAGTTTACATTTACGGCCAATTATATATATATATATATACATATATATATATATATATATATATATATATGAGATATTAGTACACGGTCACCCAAACAAACCGAAGCAATAACGTGCTAAGTGCTGAATANCTGAAGATCTAAAATCTGTCTTATTGAATAATGCGTCCTTAAACCTGCTGAACAGTTGGGTAGTTAAAGTGTGGGGATTTTATGACGAAACTTTTCTAAACAATACGTTTTTGGATGGGGCGAGCATTACTTCTTCTATAAACAAGCACGAACTGGTCTTCAGTAGCCAACATCTTACTGTCTCTAAAGTAAAATACAGTCGTACCCCGTATCGATTTGTATCACTATTTCTCGTAGTTCGGGTGTTTGCTTTGCTCTGTCTGGTAACCCTCCTCTAGCACGGCTGAACCTTAATGAACGAAGACCCAACTAGCTTAGCTGTCGGAACCAGTAAAGCACTCAAGCCAGACCTGGAAGTCAAACTGGCAGTTAGTGGTCGACAAACGTTTATGGTCTCATTTTATTGCGTTTACAAATCGTCCAGGCATTCATTCTGTTCTACCTTTCCAAATATTTCATAAATGTATATAGCCACTAGAAGTAAAGGAACGTTGTATCGTCCCATGCCATCCCTCCGGGGACAAACGTAGGTGTTCCTAGGAACACAAGGACTAGGGACCGGTAAATTGGTACCAAACTAATGGATTTTTCTAAATGTGACCGTAAAGTTGTGCATATCTTTGAGTGGTATCTGCTGTGTTTCTTAGCTTCATTAGTGCATGATTAGAGGAATCGATAAACCGTACAAGTTGCACGTTGAACTGCAGATATTAGGGTAGCCTGCGCAGGCCTCAACTTGTTTGAGAAACGAAAAGACCTGGACGGACTTCAAATCTGCTACCTGAAATCCATTGTCCATTACCAGAAACTTCGGAACTGCCAACTGCGCGAACAGCCCACCAAGGGTTGATATCGTTTCTGCAGTCGAAGTTCGGCTAACCAAAGAACACCTCTGATTATTTTGAGAAATCCTCAGTGAACCAGCAAAAACTAGTGGCTATCCAAATGGCTCAGAAGAAAGCGTCTGAGATTTCAGTGTAGATAAGGCTGCCGTTACACACGGAATGCCATAACAGAACAGTTTTTCAACGCTTTCACAAGTCTAGGGCGAAGTAAAACTTTGAGCGATAACATTCTGATAATTCTAGTATGCCACGGAATGATGCCGTGTGTTGCAAGACAACAGTCTCCTCACATGACATGAGCGACTTCGATAGTTGAAGTATCTTGACAAAGAAACAATCGAAGATATTCACTTTTCACTTCCACGGGCTATCTAGTAACGCTCTGCAGCAGACAGTCATGCGTCGTTCCTTCAGCAATTGCTTGAACAGAGTTAGGATGGTGCTGAATACATACAAAAAAGGTGTTGCATGATGTCATTGATTAAAGCTTATGAAGTAAGTGTTTTTGTCTTCTGTTTATTGATTTTTTTTGTTGAACTACCGAAGGTGATAGTCTATCTTTATGGTAAAAAGATGACTTTGGCTTCAAGTTTTGCCAAAATCGCAACCCTGAGTTGCATGCGAAGATCAGCGCAGACCGAGATTGCTTCTGGATCTCCATCACCTTCCAGAAGTAATTTGTGGTTTGTGCAACCAATGGAATGTGCACCATGTGACATTTATTCACGAAGGAAGTGATAAGCAGCTCTTCTTTATCAATTAAACTGTTATTTTTCCTGTTAATGAGAGTGAGCGTGGCAAATGAGAAACAGGTTTTTTGAAACGTTTGAAAACTGATGCAGCGGGGCCACACCAAATTCATGTTCTGAAGTATTGGCTGACGCCGTTCTCAGAACTTTACTGTTACGATGGGTTCACAATAAATTGGATGTGTGTAAATGCTTAACGTTTGCTGAATGCGTCTTTGACTAGTTCCACACAGACAAAGGATATTTTGCGCAGAATACAGGATAGACATGTCTGAGACTCGGTTAAATGCTGTAATTTGACGATGTGCTGTGTGTTAATATCTACCCGGAAACATGAGGGTCGTTACACATCGATTTCGAAAGTTTTATAAACATATTCATCATTGCGAAGTATAGTTCCAGACCGATGACGACATGAACTGGCAACGAGGCTGAGCAGTGCATCTCAACGAGTTCGAATAGAGGGTAACTTGCCTCCTGACACCAAAAGCAAGCTTTTCTAGATAGTTTGATTAATTTAATAGAAGTAATCTCCAAGTAGCCCAATGAAGCTGTAGTTTTAGATGCCTGTCTAGGGTTAATGAACTTCCTGTGAGGCGAGATGGATCAAGTGGTTAGGGCGCGAATTTACTGTTCGGAAGGTCCGTGGTTCGAACCCGACCTCTACATCTCGATATCCCCTGTCTAGGCTTGGGCAACCTGGCAGTATCCCAGCCCTCGTACTTCCCTCTGGTGGCATGGCAGCTGGGCACCGAAAGTGTGCGACAGCTGAACGATTTATTTATTTTAACTGTCTGTGTCCTGTAAGTCACGCAGGAGTTTATGCCATATATATTCTCTTACTTGAATAACCGACTACCATTTGTGGGGTAGTTCAACTTTTTGTTGTTTCATCAGGAAATGTGAACAGCGCCGAAATTTAACAATTCTCTTCCAAATTCGCACGTTGATTCACCAACAGAATATACTTACAACAAAAGATCAGAAGCTACCCAACAAAAATGAAGTTCTCAAATCGACGGAAGTATATACGCACATTCCGGTTCCAACAAAGATAGCCAGCTTACCATGCAGTATATGCATGAAGCAGCTATTCAGCCATGCGTGAATTTATCCGATGAACATACCTGGTATGGACACACAAGCCTGCAACTCTTAACGCAGACATCAAAAGTGGCACGTAGGTGACAGTTTGCCCTCAACCAACTGGGTCAGATTGAATCTTCGGGTTGCAGAAAACCTGGCTTAGGAACGAAAGGCAGCGTAGTATGCTACCAATAATTCGTGTGCATGGACGGGCTGCTTTTGTCGGCCGATGTGTCCATCCGTTTGTCAAATTGTACTTGTGAATCTTATGCGAGCCTTATGTCGCAAAAAAACCGTTCTACAGTTATCATAAAGGAAACTACTCACAAGGTTGCTGAAAACACTTCGACAGCCCACGACCAGTTTCGAACTACTTAGGGCTCATCAGGTAGGCGCAGTCTTCGAGTTTCCGTCAACCTTATTTTCTACTCGAACCCAAATTGGACGGTTTTTGAGGAATATACTCATTTGCAAATCAATTTGTTTTTCACGAGAGACTCAACTGAATCTCTCGTTTATGATATTCTACAACTGAACGTGCTGCACACAGGCTGCCTCTAGATTCAGTTGGCACGACATTGGAGATATCACAGGGATTTTTAGTCCTCTCGAACTATGGTCTGATAGTCGAAGTACATGTGGTATCAGTTAAGTAAACAGGTGGGCCTTGGTCGAGGATATGCTAACTTCCTAGAACGCGTCTAAACAATCCAGCCATCTTTTGGTAATATGAAGAGGTTTGTTGGACTTTAACTCAACTTCTTGTCATGCAAATAAAGTCAATCCATGCGGAGATGCCTAGTATCGCCGTACAGATTTTCTCCTCCTGTTGAGAACCATCAGCTGTATGCTTTTTACGAAGTCTAGGAAGGATTCGAAGTCGCGGCACCTGGCTGAAGAATAAAAGCGTTCGGCCATCGGTGGCTGATTATCAGTGTGCTTCAGGCGAACCTAAATAATCAATAATACTAAGTAATATATAGTGCAACTCATACCGCAGTTATGGAATTCATATCATATAGTCACACGTTTTGACTGGCTTCTCAAAAGGCGGCTTATCTTATTTAAGTTCCACTCGTCATGTGGATTATTCCTATTTCCATGCTATCCATGAAACAGCGGGTACTACTGATGAAGCATGCGAGTAGTTCGTGGTCTTCTCGAAACTCCGCCCCGCATCTAAGGGGAGGTGAAGTTTATTACGAAACTTACGGAACTCCTTTACGGTGTTCGTTTGCAAGTGCTTGATAGTCAATGAATATCCATGACAGTTCGATAAGACGCGTGAGGCTGTTCAGTTTTTAAAAGCTGTGTGCATGTTGGACGTTTCCTTTCATGTCCAAAAGTTTGCAAATCGATCGTCATAACCAGGACAGTTACTGGGTCGTCGTTCGATGAGTTGGGCACACCAATCACATCGCCCAAGTGTGAACACGTTCGCCTGTTCAGACGTGATAATTCAGAAGCGTCCAACGTACGTTGGTGGAGTAGTGGCTACACGCTCCCCTCGCATGTCAGATGTCCCGGGGTTCTAATCCCGGCACGGCTATTAGATATGCACTGCTGATGAGCTCTAATAAGAGCGGAACGCGAGTCAGTGCTTCCCCCGTTTGGTGTGGACTCGCCGGAATAATTACGCCAGAACGGGAACACGGCCGTTCAAGCGAGAGTGGTGTGGCTGTGAACAAAGTTTGCTAATAAACTACTTTGCTGCGAAGGGCCTTCCTCCCCACACCCATGGTTCTATGTTAGTTATCACCTCATACACGAATGCACTTCTACTAATCCAGCCGGTTCCAACTATAGTTGGGCAGGCGAGGACTCGTGAATATGAACTGTTCTTTCTCGAAATGTGGTGTAAACACTATAAACCAGTGACAGTAAAAGCGTTTTCTTGTAATGTAAAGTGCGACTCAGTCGTACGGTCTACTTTGGGTGTATTGGATTTCTAATAGTGTTTCTAGTACAGTGCATGACGTCAACAGCAGATCTAAATTCATTTGCGTCCCAGGTTGAAAACGAAAAGCCTGTGGAAGCGTCTCATTCATTGGGCGATTTCCCAGTATTAAAAGCAGGTCAGTGTGGATCACGTGATTCTTCATTGGCGATTCCGTGGCTAAGGTAGGTCCAAACAGGCATCAGGATGCGCAACATGAACCATTCCCGGCGAAACTTTTAACAGCTGCCATGTCCTAAATCAACATACCACTTATAAGATTGCTTAAAGACCCTCGATTGTTCACCAACCTTCCTGCTCCTTTTGGATTAATCAGGTTGATATAATTCCCAAGCTTCCATCTGTCTGTTTGAAAAATTCTACATTGCGTGCATTTGGCGATTGAGAACAGCAATAAGATAATCTGGAGCAAGCTCACGACGTTTTAAAATCACGAACGGATAAATGAACTCAAGAATTTTCATAAAGGAATCTACTCACAGGGTTGCTGAAAACTCTTCGGCAGCACACGACCGGTTTCGCCCTTCTGCTTTGGGCTCATCAGGTAGGCGCAGTCCCCGAGTTTCCTCCAACCTTATATTCTATTTTAACTCGCAATGCACTGTTTTCGAGAAATACACTCATTTGAAAACTTGTGAGTAGTTTCGTTTGGGAAAATATACTGCGATATTTCGAATATCGTGCCAAGTAAAACATGAGGCGGTCTGTGTGCAGCACATGCAGTTGCAGAATATCAAAAACGAGAGATTCAGTTGAGTCTCTCGTGAAAACCAAATTGATTTGCAAATGGATGCATTTCTCGAGAACTCAAGATTTATTATTTAGGCAGTTCAGGGATAATAGATACCTTTCAAAATCTAAACAAGCTCATGCGGGTAAGGTAGATACATCGACCGAATCACTCGTTGATAATGTCTCCTCGTTTGGTGACCAGAGCTTTCGAGCTAATGCCCAGAGTGCAGGTCAACAGCTACTTGATCAGCAGCCAAAATAATTGTTATGACATTAAAAAGAGGGTTACACGTAGGTGATTGGGATGAAATAATCTGCGAGTTCTGGAATGGAGTGGCAATTTATTGTCTTTTGGCAGGATGCTTTGCTAGGAACATTCCTCACTGAAGCAACCTATTATCACTTACTTTTGAAGAGAATGGCCACAAATCTGAAAAGTAGATGAATATGGGAGTGTTACAGGAGAATATTAGACAAAAAGAGAGAAGCGTCTCAGTCAAAGTCATGCCACCAGCAGTTTCAGTCAGACATGATTAACTCCAACTTATGTCAGAATGTATGATATGGAAACATGTGTGTAAAGACCAACAACCGAAAAAAGGACAAACAATCCTGAATGCTCTTCAACGCGCAGTAAGCGCTAGCACAGTCACAATTCGCACGTCAGGCGCAAAGCGTCCACCATACTGGGTCTGATTGAATGGCGAGAATGTACACTCAATGCCATGTACCACACATAAAAGTGCGCATAAAAGTACGCAGAAAGTCCACAATGGCAATCAATCACAAGTGACTGACTTTGACCTCAGGAGGTCTCAGGCCAATAGCGCCCTTGGCAGGATGAGGAAATCAAAGTCCTCGGTTGGTGGACGAAAAGGTCAGCATCACAATCAATTACATATAGGGCTTCTTCTCATTCCACATCCAAGACTATGACTACATATATCACAGTTGCTCGGTGCTTCCGAACCGCGCAGGTGTCGGGCGTGATGGAGGACGCCAAAGTAGGTGCCCTCAACGCCTTGAAGGCTGTGAATCACAGGCAAATAAGCTATTTCGTGAGTGCCTTTGCAATCCGATTACGGTGATCAAATCTACTATCATGCTTGATCCAGCAGGACTGCAGAATATACGTCAAACTCTCCGGTTGACCACCTGGACCACGCCAGGCGCTTCCATCCCTCGTTCTAAGCAGGTTCCGTTGGAGCTAGATAGCGCAAACGAATATCTAAGAAAACATTCGTTCTGGATCTATTGATCTGATTGAGATGAAGTGAACTACTCTCCTAAACCGCGACTGTCAACGCTTTTGCACGGACTGTCACCTTGGACACGGATAGCAAGGCTGAAATCCCGAACGGCCTTACCAAATGTAAAACCACTGACCACATTGCGTAGCACTGGGCACTGAGTGGCAAGAAGCTTTTCCGTAGACGTTCTTTCCTGTATGGGGATGGTTTTACTCACACTTGTCATAGGATGTCCCCATATGGTTTACTGGCGTGGATGTAGCTGATCAGGGCGTCCTTCGACAAACGTAGCCAATCACCTATAGATCGCCTGACGTTACTGTCCCACCTTTTCGGAGTGTTTTGGTGGACTTGGCCAAGCACAAGCGAATACGTCAGATCCGATACCAGGTAGTTCCTTGTGACCCCCATTCTTTGATGCGGCTTCGTCTTTGGGGCGCTCGTCTCCTCATCATGCAGCTGAAGCAGCTGCTGTCGGTGGTAACAGACTCCCTTCCCATTGAAAGTAATTGGGATTCCCAAATATATCACTGTGTCTGTTGGACCCAGAGGACCAATAAGTCCCTCGGAGAAGTAAAACGGTTCAACTGAGATGAGGCTGCCATATGTTACTCACATGGAAACTTGGCGTTTGTGCAAAGATTTACGCGATCGTATTCCCTATCTTAAAATATATTAACTCTCCCGCATCATGCTTCTCGCGTGGTGGAGGAATGAAATTTGAGAAACGTTTCATTTGTTGACTAGCTACACCAAGTATGGCACGAATGTAAAACCCCGGCCTTTCCAATTGAATTTGAAGACTGGTTTGTCTGTGGGTATTAACTGAAACCATATGGAATTTCAGTGAGTAATCTGGGACTGATTTCGCTGCCTAGAAATGCACCACCGTCGTTGTACTTTCTGCGTACCACCCCGAAATACTTTGTAGAAGATCGACGTACAAAAGACCGTGAGAATCAGAATAATGAGAATTCATTACGAATTTTGACGAAATATGCGAAATTCTTCAACAAGGTGGATGAGACGTGCCATCTCGGATGAATCGCATCATGTCCGACCGAAATCACCCCTGTCACGTTACAAGAATACCGTTTTAAGTTCTCCAATAAACAGTTTTGAGCCAGCCATGCAAGGTACGGCTAGCTATTTGGTCAGCAACACAGGCTATTGGAATTCGCCCACATAACCCGCATCAACTGTGTTTGACAGAAACCTGTGAGTTCTTCGAACTTATGTTGGTCTGCGGACCATTCCATGAGCTGGCCAGACCGTGATGTAATCAGTTTAACTTGATGTTCCCATATTCAAAGTGTTTATTTATGGTCATACTTAAATTCAACCCAGTGAACTCACTTTATATTAACTGAAATTAATGAGACATATATATCCCCAATTTTCCGCACCCTTCCACTCAAATGTGTCCTACTTGTATCTGACAAATCCACTTCACTCGGACTGGGATAAATAAGTTTTTCTGAAAGCAAAATACACTCATTTGCAAACCGATGTGGTTTCGCGGGAGACTCACCTGGAACTCAGCTGAATCTCTCGTTTGTGATGTTTCCAGGCAAATAAATGTGCTGCACCAGTTGGTACGATATTCGAGAGTTCTTGATATTTTTATACCTGCATGGTGGGCCACAAGAAAGACGGAACCGGCCATTGGCTGTCGAGGAGTTTTCAGCAACATGATGGTACTATAGAAGTTATTTCGTTTTCTCTTTAACGTCAAAGTCTAAAAAAACTATCGGTTTGCACCAGGATGTATATCTTCAGAGATCTTCGAACAACCTTGTATTCTGGGAAAAGTTTATGCCTAAAGCATACAGAAAAAAAAGATTGTGCTACATGTCAAGACAAAGGCTACGAGACTTTGGACAATGACGGAATGCTGGGCAGCAAGCACAAATAAAAATTTACATTGCGCATATACATCCTGAACATGCGTTGATTGTATACGGAGACTTGAAGCTTTTTAGTAGGATTCCCTCCTTTCGTTACGGAATCTACCTTTTGTAGTCAAGCGTTAACTGACTTTCCAGCTACTGACCAGGTGCTGCAGGTTGAAAGGGTAGTCATTCACCAACTGTTCAGTTTCGCATCCTTCAGAGAATCTTGGAATGTGCATTGCCAGTGATTTACTTCAAGAAAGCACAGTGCTTCTCTTTTTTGGCATTGATCGACTTCATTTATTTGACAAAATCTCTACCTGAAAAAGACTCGTATATGCATATACATATATATCATATACATATATATTATATTATATATGTTTTATATGTTATATAGGCATAACTTAGCGTGCTCGCAAGTAACCATCAGCCGAGCAATATGATGCGGAGCACCTGAAATATAACTGGCCAGCGGGATGTCAGTTCTCAGTACTCAGTCGGTACGGGGCAGTGTACAGGCCAGCTTGGCCCTACCCCAAAGTTTTTCTTAGTTAACCGTTCATCTTTGTTCAAGCCAGTGATACAAACCAATCGAACGTTCACCCAGTTCTTTCACCATGAAAACAGACAGCAAGTTGCGGAAATGAACACCAAAGCCTAAGCGTCACTGAGATCACAGTGCTGCTCCATCTCCGAAAGATGCAAACTGCCTCATTTTCGACCGATATTGTGGAGCCTCCTCGTCTTACCCGTTGGTGGGTGGAAAAGAGCCAGAGGCGATCAAACAATGACTTGGCAGTGAGGTATAAAGAAGCCATTACTAGCAAACTCAGCTGCGCTGGTCATTGCCGTCTTCCTGGACCCCGAGACGGGCCACACCAGTGGTTAGAGACAATGTCAGACACGGCCCAGTCGCGCCCTCAATAGTGCTCATGCATCCAAGCTATTGTCTTCAATGCATAGCTCTCTTCCCAATTCCCTCACTTAATAGTCCACCTGCAGTGCTGTATTTGCGCACTAATTTATCAGCTCTCGCCACCAATGCTCAGCTACCTACCCCACCTTCCTGAATCATCGGTGAACGAAACTGTAACAGCAACAACCGCTGTACGACGAGTATGCGGTTATTGCAGCTGACAATAATGATGATGAGGTAATTGCTTGTTGGACGATATATTCGAGGCGGTGCAATCAACAACCGGAATCACCCCCCCACACACACACACCTAATCATATAAACCATCCACCAGGTGTTTTGCAGTATTGTGCACGTTCTCCGTTTGTTTTCTTAGATGCAAACGCAAATAGAACATTTAATGCCATCAATGATACCTCGCCTAGTACCCTCTGCATGCAGGCTAGTACACCCTTGGTCCACAGATCAGCTAAGGGGTTTACCACCATAAACCGAGATTAGTTTTCACTAACGAAACCTAACAACGTAACAAATATATGTGCCGTTCATATGGAACAAAACAAGAAAACGTGCGTTTCTGGTGCTGGCAGTTGCTCGAATCACAAAATAATAACGTGAATTATTGGGACATTCCAGGACAAAAACCGCAGTTTGATAAAGAGGGAGGAACACACACACTAGGATAGCCCAGTGACCAACGAAACGATGGGATGGGCACTTGTCAGCGCTTAAGTTAACCTGGTTTTTGACCAGATAAGTCTGGATCCTTGGTCTAGTATCGTTTCCGAACACAGTGATGGGTTAAGCGGACGAGATGTTACTTCCTTCACTAGGGAAACCTGAGCCCTTTAGGGGTTTTGTACTGCGGTGAAACACGACGCACGATTTTGAAAACTGGGTCTGTTCACTCGATGGCCGGTCGCAACAAAATGGTTGGAGCACTTTAACTTGTTTTTACAGTTCGGTTGTAGGAACAGCTGACGGACACCCTTGATAAGTCTGTCACGCACAAAGACTGTGGAACACTTGCGCACCCAAGAATAAATCAACGTGCGAGCATTCTACACGAAGTATAGAAAGTGATATCCCGCTGGGTCACAAACTGTCTTGGCAGGTGCACTCCTGAGATGAGGTGTCACCCATTCGCAGCAAATAATCCTCGTAAACGCAAACGAAGAAGCAACACTTTGGTCTCTCACAAAAGACCATATATATATATATATATATGTATATATATATATATATCGTATTCACTTCCAGTGTATATAAGCTGGCCCCTGCAAGGGAAAGTAATTTCAGGGGGCCGCTTTGTATCATATCGAGATATTCCAGAAGAATCTAATAATACCTCTAAGCATCAGTTACTACCCTCTCTCCAAGTTAAAACCTCTATGAATTTTAAAATTTCGAGTTTAGATCTGACAAACAAATATTTGGAGAGTTATCTGGTGAGTATCATTTGTCATTTGGCATATAACTTGTATAAACTAATAACTTCAAGGGGCGTATAACTTTGCTTTAACGGATCACGGCACTGGTGAAAGAAAGAAGGGCCTTCGCTGCGGAATTACTTGTTAGAAAATGCCAACTGACCAGTTACAGACTATTGGACAGGAAAGCAAAACTGTCATTTACGTCTTATTCACGAACACGCGTCTTCTTGAACTTTCCTGGATATTCATTGACTCCTCGCTCCAATCCAGGCAAATGTTACAAAGCGACTTCACAAATTCCCCAACAGGTCTCTCCTTTTCAAGAGACGCAAAGTGAAGTTCCAAGAACAACACCTACTACTCGCATGCCTCCTCATCGGTAGTATCACCGTTACACCGGTACAATTTACGACTACTTGATGTGACCGAATTAGGACGGATGGTCTCTGGTCCCTTATTTATTGACCGTTCACTTCACTTTGGTGAGCGTAGCTACTTTTTTACTATCAGAGCATCACGTCAGAATCAATTAAATATATCCACAATATTTGGACCATACTCGTGAGTTTTTTCGAAGAGTATGCTACAATTTTTCGAAACACTTTCTCTGGTTTGAGGCAGGCTGATGACTGAAAGTACACGGGTATCGTACCGGTATCGACAACCGGTCATTTTGAAGGAAGATATACCAACATAGTCCTCCGAAGAAAAGGTCACTGAGCTGAATCATTCAACTGGGTAAAAATTCAGGTGCACTCAATCAAAACGGAGGCCTTTTTTGGTTTTCATTCGTAGCTTGTTTTAGACCGATTACCAATTTCGCTTTGTTTGGTTACCTTTTATTCTTGCTATTAAAGTGCTGTTGCTGGTCAAACAAGGTCCGTTGAGCCGCTGGAAACTGAAATCTATGCGAAGCAGGTTAAAATTCACTTCATCAACAAGCTGCCGAAATATAATAGGTGCAGCTTTTGTACGTCGAGTGACCTGCTGAGTAGTGGAAGTCTCATCCATAACTTCAGAGGAAGTCGTTTTTATGTTACCCGACCCAAACTCTGATATACGTCATAGAAGCCATCTTGTCCAGGAATGAAAATACACAGATGGCTCATTTTTATATATTCATCCCTCCTCAAGATTTATCACGCCTCACTTTGAATATCTCTCATCGATGCATGTTGGCATGAGCCAAGTGATGCTGGGAATGGATTATACTGGCAAATGTCTGGTCTACATTCGCTCTGCTGAATGAATAATCACAAAATTAGTTTCAACATTGAGCAGGTCAATATAAACGCATATACATTAAGGTACGGATATTGGTAAACAATTTAGTAAGCATATTGCTGATATAACGAAACGATTCTTCCCACGAGCTTGAGTGAGTGCAGAGCCCTCGGTGACATAAAACCGAAGCACTATCGCGCAGCAATATTTGGCACAATTGTGACACGGGTAGGAGAGTGCGATTCCTGTGACGATCGAGTGAAATGTAAGGAAACGATCGATACCAAAAGAACTGCTGATATGTCAAATGGCGGGTTTGCGCACACGCAAGCAAATGTCGGCAAAGACTATAGCAGTCGCTGTGTAGCGATACCGTTCATTTGCACCAGACCTGTTTTAGAGCAGAGGTGATTTTTGTGGGCAGAATGGTCAGCGCATTGCTCTCCAAGTTGAGTGCGGAAACCCTGAAGAGTTCTATTACTTCTGGACGAGAAATGTAGGTTAAAACGGATCAAAATAATTGTGAAAGTAAAAAGATTTGTTAGCCGTGACCTTGAAAAAATTTTAACTCGAGCGACTTACAAGGTGAGGAACTCATACATTTTTGAGAAAATCTCAGCGTCACGGTAGGCGCCACTTTGAACAGCATTGCTGGTGAATGTTCCTCTTTAAACCCAAGTTACTCCTGGTTCATTCCGAGTGAACAAACGGGATACCCGGGCTTGAAACGACCGTTTTTGTGTAGCCGCTGCATGTATACGTCATATCATCGTTCAGTCCATCGACATTTCGTTCGGTATTGCTGATGAAAGTCACGTCAGTGCCGTTCCGGAATACTGAGCCACAACAAATTTGAGTATCCAATTTAACACCCGGTGTACCAAAACTAATGGCTGCAGCTCCGCTCAAGTCCCAGCGACTTCTCAGTGGACATCAGAAAGAGAAATGTTTGGATGCAACCCCCCAGGAAAGGACATTTCGTCTAGATCTTCCAATCAGGCATGGAGGGGGAGTTTCTAAAAGGACAAAAGAATATGGTACTACTTTTCCGGTATTCTTGTTCATACCCACACCACTCTCGTTTGAACGGCCGTGTTCCTGTTCTGGCGTAATTATTCCGGTGAGTCCACACCGAGGGGAAGCACTGGACTCGAGCTTCGCTCTTATTAGAGCTCATCAGCGGTACATATCCAATGGCCGTGCCGGGATTTGAACCCCGGACATCTGACCGGTGTTCCTCGAATGGTGGACTTCGTCGCTTAGTTGGTAGCATGTGAGTCATTTCACACTTCATAATTCCAAGAAATCGTGGATGTTCAGACAGCAGCCGCGGCGGCTTTTCGCACAACACAAACGCTTTTCCTCCAGCTGGAGTTAATAATTCTTACTACTTACAGTGCACCGATCAGCGAATTACCCGACCACAAAACATCATAGTTTCTATGAACAAAATTGTTTTTATTCCTTTTTACCGAGTTAAAATGGTGAACATGCTGTGTTAGCCCGATTCCCAGAAAAGCCGGTCATAGTTTGTATTGAACAGCTTTTGACAAGGCTGGACAAATGTGCCCCTCAAAAGTAAACCTTTTAAAATATATCGCCAACCGGTTGTTTTTACTATGCTTAAATGTAAGTTACCCTAACCCCGAGGTTCATTCATGATCTACGTAGAGACGACCGTGTATCTGAAGAGATGACTGGATCGTTTGGCGTAAGCAGAAAACAGAGAGAGCTCGTTCCGCAAGCCTTATCGCATAAGGTGAACGAGAATGTGTGTGGATACTCGTTAGAGCGAACAGAATCGCAGACATACTTGCGAAGACATCACCAACACATTACTGTATATGTAGGAAACATTGCGCAGCAGAACCGCGGGAGAGGTCAGCTGCACCTTTGCGTTCTGATGTTTTTGAAGCGAGGAAAATAAAATGACTGCAGTGCTCCGGATCGAACAAGAGATAGGAGTGTGACCTGAACAAAGGTGATGAATCTTTCGGGCAGGATGCTTGTTGCATCCACACATGTTTGGCTGGACAGTGTTCTTGTTTTTGAGGGACCATGCAATTATTTGACACATTTTTTGTGCTTTCGAATTAAGTGACAAATCGAAAAAGTGGAGTTTTTTCCCATCGAGACTGCCGAAAAATAATTTGTAAATTTGTAAATTTTCACTATCAGATAGTGATTTTTTGTTTTTTTTATATGAGACCAACTCAGCTTCCCCCGAAAACCATACCTATAATAATGAGTAGAAAATAGTAAAGTAAACTTGGTCATATCAGCCGTTTTGTAGCCGATAAGTCTGGGCGCTATTGGGTTTTGTTGTGGTTGATCAACGTGAACATACAAAAGAATGCCGGGGGATGTACACTTTGTCACTTTCATCTATTACCCTGCCAGTTCCGATTCGTACCATTTGAGGAGACAAAATTACGTCGCCATGATAAATGTAGTGGAGAGAGACTCTGCCATGTGTTAGCGGTTCGTAGTAGCTCTTCAGTATTAACGGCTCACAATATGCAATAATGAGTTTGCAACAAGTTTGCTATCAGCGAGTATACACTCAGGGAATATACACTCATTTGCAAACTAATTTGGCTTTTCGAGAGACTCACCTGGAACGCAGCTGAATCTCTCGTTTGTGATGTTCTCAGGCAACTGAATGTGCTGGATTAGGCCGCCTCATCTTTCGGTCGCTACGATACCCCAGATATCGCGATGCACGTATTAGTTTGCAGATGAGTGTATATTCGCTGATTCCGTGCAATTTGGTTTCAAGTAGAACATAAGTTTGACCGAAACCAGGGAACTGTGCCTACCTGATGAGTCCCAGAAAGGGTGAAACCGGTCGTGGGCTGCCGATGGATTTTCAGCAACCTTGTGAGTAGTACATTACAAAGTTTGCTATCACTTTTAAACAGGTCACACCAATACAAATTCGTTCGTGAGGAATGGTCCTGAAATTTCATGGCAACGCTCGTCAAACCAGTGCTTGACTCCCTTTAAGAGTGAGGTAATACAATGTTATTTTCAGATCGGGACGATGTCAGCTGGTAACTCAGAATCTCCGTCTGGTCTGATGTTATTATACTCTTGGTAAATAGCCTACATGAAGCCTTCCTCGAGTTCCATTTGAAACAATAGTTGACCTGTCAAAAAGAATGTGGTGTCTCATATAATTCTGAAAACTTCTGAACCTGATTGGGCAATCATGACCAGGAAAATCTTCAATTCTCCGTCTGTTTTCACCTTGTGGTTTTCACTTTTTCCCTCGCAAGAGACAACCTTTTGTCCTACGGGCTTTATCTTTACGATGATGATCATAATTCCAAATCAAACGTCCAAATAGAGAGAATATCCGAGCAGATGATGAAATAATCAGCAGAAAACTGCAGTCAATTTCACTGGTCTGTTGAGATTGAAATTGTTTTAAATAGCCTTGTTGTTCCTGATTGTCACACATTATGAAAAGTGACCGTGAAAACATTTTTCCTGGTTTGAAGCTTGTCACAAATGCAGTAGTCTATTATATCTAGCATAGTTATCAGACGAATTTGTGCCATGTCTTAGTATTACCCCGTTCTAATCGTAACGATACATAGTGATATTGAGTGGGAAGTAGTGAACCAAGCTAGTTCTTATGACAGTGCTTGATAAACGCCACTATCTGTCTGAAATGAATTGTTTCAAATTTGGTCCCAGGAAAAAGATACAAACAAATTTATAGTCCTGCTATATTATACATAAGGTTGTCAAAAATACTTCGACAGCCTACGACCCGGTTTCGTTCTTCTTGGGGCTCATTAAGTACGCGCAGTCCCCGAGTTTCCATCAACCTTATCTTCTACTTGAAACCAAATTGCAAATAATTAGCGAAATACACTCATTCGCAAACAAATTTGCGAGAGACTTACCTGGAACCCGGGTGAATCTCCCGTTAATGGTGTGTGCACCAGGCCGTCTGATGTTTCATTCGGTATGATATTCGAGATATCGTGATAGATTTATAGACGTAATACTATACTCACAAGGTTGCTGAAAATTCTTCGACAGCCCGCGACCGGTTTCGCCCTTCTTGGGCTCATCAAGTAGGCGCAGCCCCCGAGTTTCCGTCAACCTTATGTCTTGTATGAACCCGAATTACACGAAATTGGCGAACTACACTCATTTGCAAACAAAATTGGCTTTGCGAGACTCATCTGGATCCCATCTGAATCTCTCGTGTATGATGTTATCGGGGGCTGCGCCTACCTGATGAGCCCCTTCTTGGAGCTTATCACATAGACTAAGTTCCCTAGATTTCATCAACCTTATATTACACTTGAACTCAAATTGCACGAAATAAGCGAATCTCTCTTTTATGATGTTTCTGAGCACATTCAGTCGCTTGAAAACTTCATATCTGAGAGATTAACCTTGGTTCCAGGTTATTATCCCGTCCAAAACAAATTGGTTTGCAAATGAGTCTATTTCATTGACACAAACACATTGTCTAGCCCGTTAAACTCCAAATACGACCGCCTTTTTCTTGTGACAGATGCAAGCTGTTGCTTCCCGCCTTTTAGTTTTTTTTAACGGTTTCAACCATATATATGCAGCGAAAAACAACGACAGATGATCATTTAAAATTCAGCGCTTTGGTGTCATTTATGTGTCTTCCAAAGTCGCTCTTCGTTGATAGACCACGCATCCACATTCTGTAGTAAGTAGTATTTATTTTGACGTCGACTTTAAAACAACCACCCTCATTGAATGTAAGCCAGTTCATTAGTAGTGGAGGAACGTGAAATGATTGTTTCACTAAGATTCAACAGACAGTGTTGCGTGGAACATAGTGCAATCTTTACTCTATGAACAAGATGAGAAGAAATATCATAAAGAGAGATTCAGCTGGGTTCCAGGTGGGTTATCGCAGAATCAAATTTGTTTGCAAATGAGTGTATTTCGCTAACTTTGTGCAACCCGGGTTCAAGTGGAACATAAGGCTCACGGAAACTCGACGACTGCGCCTACGTGATAAGTCTAAAGAAGGGTGAAACTGGTTGTGGGCTGTCGAAAATAATTTCAGCAACCCTATGAGTAGTGTGGTACGTCTAAAATGAGAAAAAATTAAGATGCTTTAAGTGATCAGTTAACCATAAATGTTTATCAGCCAGCAGATGCTCATAATTCCATTTTTGACTCGGTGAAGAGGCGTGTAGCATATCAGTGTTATTTGTTTTATTAACGATCGAATTCGGCATAAAAGATTCACTTTATGCTGAAACAAATTTGGAATATAACCATCACCTGGTTGTTACTGCCTATTCTTGAGCGTCCACTAAGAATATGTAGTATTTCAGATTTGAATCTGTTGTTGGCTTTCTTAATAAACTTATTCTACCAGCATTTTGGTTACAACAAAAACAGTTGCTGAGCATATTCTGCTCACACCAGCGAGGTCACAGTTAAAACGGCAACGGTTTGACAGAACGATGTGGAATGTGGAGAGGAAACATTACATCACTTGATCAATGGCTTCTGGAGGTCACTGATACCACATGCTCTTGAGAATGGATCCCTTGAAAAAACGTGAATCATCAATAAGTTGCACACAAGTGAAAATTCAGATAGAATACGTATCACTGTACTTCCTTTCCCCTGGTCAGACTCTTCCCTTGTATGCTGCTGTTTACTGCGTCCACCTCATAGACCCGATATACATTTGTGAACTCTCAAGAACTTTAACCTTTGACTTGAACCAATTTGGTCAGCCATCGTTTACGCGCGTTTTTTGACCATTTGCGTTACCACGTGTTGTACCCAGGTGTGCGCCGCAAACTAAGACTGATTGGCCATCTTCTCTGGGCTTCCTTTGGACTTACACCACTTCGTGGAACAGTGTAGACGGAATGCCCTATAAGTTGAGGTTTGTACCCGTTTTATTACGTATTTTATACATGTAGTAACGCATCTTTTGATAAATCTCAAGAATCCACAATTTTTGGCTTATGAATTTGCGAGCCACTTAAGTGGGCTTTCCTGACTACATCGATGTGGTCTACAGTCACAGTCTTAGGGCAATTAAAGCGAAGAAAATAGTAAAACAGAATAGGCTGCTTTTCTGACAGAATATTTTTGTTTAATAACCTCACTAAGACATCAGCGTTGGTCGCCAAAATAGCCCGGAAATATTCCACGATTTGCGTTTAAAAATCTACCGTTGTGTGAGAGATTTCACCGGCTTTATGGTGCTTTTTCAGCCGTCGCTAATTTTAAAATCCCCCTTTAAAATCTTTTAAAGTTCCATATTGAGTTTCCAATTTCTCCTTAGCTCACTTGGGGGTTTAGTGCTTTCAAATTGTGTCTGCTGAACTTCTAAACTTTGGCAAGAATGGTTTCTAGTTTACTGAGCCATCGGCAATGACTGTCAGCAATAAACAAATAGACCTTTGCTTTAAGTATGCACACCACTTGGTCGCGGGAATTCTCTTTAATACGTCACTACCTGAAACCAATTATTGGACAGATGTTCACGGAAGATAAGTTAACCTAGTGGCAGACGGCCTGGCTTCCGAAATCTCAGCTGACTCAAGCATAATCGGGTTGGATGAAAGTATCTTCAGCCAAAATGTCACGCAAACTATCGCCTTGAATAATTTCCACGCCCATAGGAATGCATGGGCGTACATAGACGCTAATTTGGCATTTGTCATTCGACCCATATGTCTCAGAAAAACTTGGCTAAAACTAATCATTTGCCGAAAGTTTAGGCTTCTAACACCGCTATAAATAGGTGTAATCCTTGAAGCTAAGTGCCGGCGAAGTATGAAGCACAAATGTGCCGTATAAAATAGTTATGCAGCTAAACAATCGGTTGTTTCCGACCTTCGTGATCTATTCAAACCAGTGGGTTATACTCACCAATTTACACAATATAGTGAACTCTTTTTCTCTGAAAAACGTAGAAAACGAGGTGAAACAAGTGAAAAGTGTAGCTGAGGTGAGAGTCTAGAAATGATTTTAACTATGTTTCAATTAGGATAACGCCCAAGTTTTCCTGAGCCCGACCGGTTAACAGAAAATGCTTGAGAGTTTTCCGTCCCCCGCTCGATCATAGGTTTTAATAGCGTGGAAATACGAGTGAATACCAGTATCTGTGAGCAAGCAAATGAGAATTTTGATCGCTGATTGGTTGTTTTGGACCGCTGAAACTACGTTTCTGTCCTAACTATGAAGTTTTGATCAAAACTCTGAACAAAAAAAAAAAAAAAAGCCGATAACAGCCATAGGAAGATTCCTAAAAGTTTCCGAAGTCATTAAAACCATCCGATGCATGGGCGTTTTTTTTGGTTAACAGAATCTACTGTTGAACAGCCGATTAGACAGACATTGTCGTTCTTAAAAGCTGTTTTCTTTTCCAACTGACTGTCGCAGTACTTAGACAAGCAGTGACGAGATTGCACCATTCTACCAAATGTTACTGATCGCCATGGAGGTCCTGACACTTGATAAATCATGAGCATAGAATTCAATCCAGATGTAAGCAGGAACGTCCTGTCTTTATACTAAAAGAGTCAAGCACACAAGATATTTTTTTCTCCAACAAGACTGTTCAGGCGGGCATAGATTGTGCTTTCGGCCTTGTTACTGAATGTCCGCATAAATCTCGATCACCAGTTCTGACAATACGATCACTGCGAAAAAACATTCAGGCTTTCTTTCCAGGTAGCCACAGGTCACCCGCGGGAAATCCGACAGTTCACTGACTTTGAATTCAGACACCGGGCTTGAAGGATGGATGATAATGAATTTCGAAAGCCCAGTCATCCAACGACTTTTGTCTTCATGGTATTTTTCAAGTTGCCAGAACTTTTGGTGAACGTACTTTTCTCGAGTTAGGATGTGCCTAAAGCTAACCATGTGAGCCACGGTAAAGATGCCATGATAGCCTTTATCGAGTGACTTGATCTTACACTGTTGTAAAGATTTGTGTATCTCTGCGGCCCTGTTGAGTTGTACTGAGAATGTCCACAGAGTCTTATATTAAGTTGGTCACCGGTTAGAGGTCTCCCGGCCCTTCCAGATTGAGGGTTGGAACATGCATGGTGAATTGTTTCTGAAAAAACGCAATGTAATGTTATTTTGATGCTAAAGTACGGCCAAAACTCTGAGCTACAAGCTTTGGTTGAGGACCCCAATCATCCACCCGTCCTACTTTGTAAAGCACAGGGTTCAAATTTAATGCACATCCCTCCGGAATCATGTTTTTTTCGTGTTGGATCAGGATTTGTCAGACAGTGGCTCCTCTTGAAGACTAAAATCACCTTCGGAGAAGTACAACAACAAATGGGATTAGTCTTTTTATCTAACAGGTGAATACTTGATCCAGACTCTCAGACGAAAACATACAACGATGTTTGTAGTCTTAGCTACTTGTCAGATACTAATCACACTGGGCATCGCGAAGCCTGAGTAATTATTCATTGTAAATCAAATTACTAATTGCTCAGAATGGCCATTTTCAGCTACTCCTTACGGTTGTGATTGTTTGTTCTGAATCAGGGTTGATGATATTTCAGTGGGAAACGTTATTTTTTCTCATGACAGTGATGAACGTTTCTGATCAATACGTTTCGCAACTCGGTTCGCACAGGGCGCCTCCACTTGATTTGTGTTCCAGGTTTTCCAAAAACAAGTTCATGTAATATTTCTGTGGTTTGTTCGCCAACCAGTCAACTAGCTCACAAGCATCCGTTATCGAGATTGGAAGCAAACAGGTTAGACGTTGAAGGGTCGGGAGATCAATAACGATGTTATATTACTGAACTAATTGAACGATCAATGACAAGCGAATGAGAGTAAAAGATAGTTATGAATGAAACTCTTTGGCATAATTTTTTCACCATTGGTGCTATTGTCGAACGCAGTAATGGCTCGGTTCGAAGGATAAACAGCCTCGCCAGCGTTTTGGCCTTCACCGGTTGGTAGTATTCTCCTCTTTTCCAACACATGCGTTAAAATCTCGGTTCTTCCAAGGAATCGTACCCAGTGCTAGCTGAATGGTGGTGTTTCCGGTAAATCGTAGCTTGGCTAAGCCATACTGTTCGTCTTTTTCCTTAGGCCTGCAACAGTTGCACAACAGTTTGATGCACGCTCTTCGGAACTTGCTGTTCAGTACGGAATAGATGATTGGGTTCACACAGGCGTTTGAATATCCGAGCCAAGTGGCGGCGAAGAACAGATTTTCTGTTGTTTGAAAACAGGGCGAAGAAATAAATTAACTGTGTTGTGAAATGAATGAAATCATCTGTGTGGATATACTAAATTGGAGCCAGAGCATATAGTTTACTGTATACGTGGGAAAACATATGATTAGTGCATTACGAATATACATGTATCGCGATATCTCTAATATCGTAGCGACTGGAACATGAAGCGGCCTGGTGCCGCACATTCAGTCATCATGAACATTCCACGAGGGTTCCAAGTCAGTCTCTCGGAAAACCAAATTAGTTTGCAAATGAGTGTGTTTCGCATATGTTGCTTGTTCAGTACCGATCCAGCCGCGTGTTGACGGTGCCCCTCACTTATTTAAGGAACTTCCAGAAGCCTATTGTTAAGCCCGACGAACAGGTTATCTACCACTTGATAACTACAATCACTACAATCACAAAGTTATGACAGCTACAACTGTATTTGCATCGAAAGCGAAACGAATACACGCAGTTTGTCCTCGCACCAGCGTTAGAGACGGAAATGATACATTTTGATGAAATTATTTTCCCGACTTGCTGGCGCTGGTGACAGGTTTCACGTGAAAATTATGATACGGGTTTTTTGGTCTTCCACTGAGAAAATATATCTCCAGAATTCGGTTGTGTGAATTTATGAGTTTGCAAGATGTCGAGACATCAGTTGGTCAACCCCAAGTACTGGACAGCATTGTGGTGAAGTCATATCCGAAGGACGGACGACAAATGACTCTAGTGGACGACTATGCAGCTGGGTAAAATTTGATTTTTGCATGTTGAACGACAGCTTTAATGAACCAACTTGCTAAACAAAACCATGAAGAAAAGATTTGGAAAAACCGTTGCTAATCTTCGCTAGAAACGTCAGTCACTCTTGTACAAAGTTGTTGAGAAGAATGATAGAGAATTTTACTCCTGTGTTGCTTTCTTATTAGCATTTTTGGTGGGATCAGATCTCGAGGGGGCTGGCCAAATTCGCCAGCTTATGGCCTTGAAATATGTCAGTTTAGAGTATTTCAGCACGGCGAATTGCCAGTTTTCGAACAAAATTGTTTATATTTGGGTAAACAGGCCTTCTACAAGAAGAAAAATGGTTGTTTTAACGTGGTGTGAGGTTCGACTTTGAGTATAACGCAAACACGAAATTAAAATGGAAAAATGGAAAATTTGAATCATTGATTTCAAAAAAGATCACCTGATATTCTATCAGTTTTGTTCAGCTGATATAAGGACCGTCTTACTGTACCCGTCTTACTGACCGTCTCAGGTGTGCTTCGAGTTTGGAAACTCACCCCATAAAGAACCAACCGCTGTGCGTTTTTAAATCCACCTGGAGCGTATAAAAATGGACTGATTTTGTTGACTAAACTTCGGAATTCTGCATGTGCCTTTCGAACCGCCAAAGTGGATCAAACTGCATAAGTCAATGAATCCAATAGAAGTGGTTTGGCAGAACAGGAGATAATGGTAACAAACTCGACTATCTGGTCACGCAGTATGCAAACCTCCATATACAGGCGAGCTCCTGTCGGTTTCCGAAATTCCCTGCGTGAGACGACTATGCTGGGCACGAAAAGGTCTTAAATGACCTGTAAATTTTGGACCCTCCGTCGTTAGGGCCCAAAAAAACCAAACGGAGCCTTACGTCGATGTACAGGATGTCTCATAATAAACGCAAAAA
>NW_008751878.1:391074-403046 GCF_000715545.1 Opisthorchis viverrini | reverse complement strand
TTGGTTTGAGTAGTGGGGTGGAGCGCCATCTTGTTGAAAGACGGTCGATGACTTCTTGTGCTGCTTGAGTTGCGGGATAACATGCGTCTGCAGCATATGGAGGTAACTGTCGCCGGAAACCGTAGCATCAAAGAAATAGGGACGCAGGAGACACTTTGAGGAGAATCCCATTCACACACAGAGATGAGGAGAATGGAAATTATGGGTGAGGTACTCGTGAGGAGCTTCACGAAAACATATCCCGCAATTGCGCTTGTTGATTAGGCCATCCACAGAAAAGTTTGCTTCGTCGCTCCATAAAATGTTGGCAACGATTTCTTCATTGTCCAGCAGCCAGTTAGCGAACGTGTCTTCTTCCGTGATGTTTTGTAGTAAAATGAAACGATGCATGTAGAGATGAAGGTGGCGTCTCATAATATGATGCACGCTGGCGCGGGGCATGCCGGTCAACTGTGACACCTGAGTTATTGAAGTGTCAAATGAAGTAGTCCTTTGTGTGAGTGATTCTCAGCAACCTAGTGCGAACATCGTCGCTACGTGGACATTTGGGACCACGATTCCTAGAAGTACTAATTTGTGACGGAAAAAAGTGGAAACAGAAAGGCGCTCCGCACTCTGAAATGAAACTTCCTCTAAACCCGTCGCCCTTGAGAAGCGTCAGCAAGAAAAAAGTAAGCTAGTTAATTAGACGTTTCATACACAGTAAATTCGGTGATCACCATCATTTACAGCAACATTCAATTTTCCGATGCTAGAATATGCTCGAAAGCAGATTGAATGCAAATAAAACATAAAGATGTGATATTTCTTGGAATAAGAAGAGCAGACAATCAGCATCAAAATTCTAAAGTCTAAATACATCATGGCATGTGTTGAAACAATTTGGTTGCCATAAATGTTCCCTCACAGATACCATATTCTATGATGTGCTACCTAAAATGATGAACCTATCACCTGGGTACAATAGACTATCTTCAGAGAAAACAGATTATTGTCAATTTCTTGAAAAGTTGATTATTAATCGCACGCGAAAAGTAAATATAAATGAACCGGACACCACGTTTGTCTAACTGGATTCACGTTGGGAAGCATGGTAAAAAGTAAATATTTTAGCCAGATTTTGTCAAATGATGATGGATCTACACGTTGGGGTACCGGGCGCAGAACAAAAAGAGGTTATTGACGCATGTAGTGTGGTGTGCATTCTGGATTAGTTGTTTAAATGACCCAGCCAAATCGAGCGCTGCGATATATTATAAAAGTTATTATTTCCTTGACGTAACATTCTACAAGTTTACTGAAAACTGTTCGACACGACTGGTTTTGCCCTTCTTGGGGCTCATCAGATGAGCGCAATCCAATCTTTTTTTCAGTTTGGGTACAAAGTGGACGCAGTTCGCAAAGTACCCCCAATCGCCAAGTCAACATAACACTAGAGTCGAACAGTTGAATCCCACTCTATTATTTTTTTCAAAAGAACGTGCTGTGCAAAGAACGCTTGTTGCGTCATTTGGTGGAATATTCAAAATATCGCATGAGGTTTTGACATCTTTATTATTGCGCCATCCGAATTTGAGGTAGACTTTGTGTAGCACATTGATTTGAAGAATGTCATAAACGAGCAATTCAGCTGGGTTCCCAGTAACACCAAAGTGATTTGCAAATGTGTTTGGTTTGCCAATGGTCTAAACTTTGATCTCCAAGCGCCTACACGGTGAGTCTCGAGAGAAGCGAATCCGATTTTGGACTATCGAAGGTTTCTCAGCGCCCCTGTTTTCTCTCATGTAAGTATTCACCGATATCTTTAATATCGCACCAGGCAAATCATGAGGCGACTTTGTGAAGCGCACCAAGTTAAAGAAGAGCATCAAAATGGGATACTCCGTTGGGATTCACTTGATTTTCCCATCAAAATGAGTGTACTTTGTGAATGGAAATTGAAATTGAAAATTTCATTTAAAAGGAATAAGAGTTTCATTTTCTGTCCGCGACTGTTGATGATAAAGTGATGAAGTCCCCTTTGACTCTCCAGCGTTCTGTGAGTAATGGAAGGTTCAAGACGATACCAAAAAGTGCACTTTGAAGGGCCATTTTTGAATTGGCGACCCATCCAGCAGTCGAAATTTTTTTCTACTTAATCTCATATCGATATTTTGACTGTTAAGAAAGGAGTTTGAAATCGTACTTCTAATCAACATCACTTGTGTCGTAGCAAGACTTTGTAGTGGGGTGCAACTTCCTCTGGGTGACATGTTTGATTTACAAGCGTCGCCCACATATTTCACCGTTTTGTTGTAGATCATATAAATTCATTCGCTATTTTTAGGTCTCAGACGCCCAGACGGAGCGGTTTACGTTTAGTTCCCAAACATTGCTCGAATGTTTATGATAGACAACGATGTTGGGTGGATGAATTGTGACGTAAACTTTTATGCCCTGCCGGATGTGGGTAATTAGGCAAGCTGATGCCCATAAGAGACCGGTTGATAAATGTTTCCGGTCTTGGTCTTGTTTCTCCCAAATTTTGCGGTTGTAGGGTATGCATGCCGTTCTCTAGTATTTCGGAGTCAAATTTATCGGTCTATTTCTACAATTTTGCCACGCACTGCCTACGCGAAAAAGAACAAAACTTTGCAGAGGTGTTTGGCCGTTTTTAAAAGGCAGCTGATAGACGGGTAGGGTACAGGCAGTGGCCGAGTTTCCTCAAAGTAGTAGAAAAGGTAAGTAGATTGAAGTTAGACAGAATAAAAGGGATGATGTTAGGTACTTATAATCGTGTATTTTTACTCAGCACGGTGGTTCATTTAGGTAAGGTGCCTTTCCAAACTGCTAAGCACACATCTTCCGTCATTTCAACGTCATGCCAGAGGACGTCCATATGCATTGTTTCTTACGGCGATGTGGTGGATTCGAGGATGATAGTGTGTGCAAAAAAAAGCAAGGATGCTCTATGTTCGCTCATCGCTAATGGACTTGCGCTGTTATCGAAGTACGCTCGCTTCATAATAGTTGTGTCCATACTTGAAAGCGAAAAAGCTTGATCTGATCTGTGGTGTACTGACATAATTTTGGAGCAAAATACACGATTTTAAATTCCGGTTAGAAGTGGCATCAGTTCAAATGGACAAGCAGGTAGGAATAGGTGAACGCTGTCCTGAACAGCTGAATTTAGGCACCGTGCCCCTATTGGTGATTCTGAACAGCTGGTTTCGAGATGAAATTTTCAGAGGAAGTGTCACCATGTTCCAACAGTTGGGAAACGAAGATGCTATTTCCAGGACACCAAGCTACAAGGAAGAGAGGAACGAACTCAGTTGCAACGACGACGGACAATGTATAGTGGTGCCAAGATGAGTGACACATTGCTTGTAGAACATAAGCGGACCATGTATAAGGAATGAGGCCCGATAGCAGCTTTTTTGTTACACCGGAATAGCTGTAATTTTTGAAAAGGGTATACAGCACACTTTCCGGCAAAACCTGGTGAACAAGAAAACTGTTTTGATATCCTGAGGTGTTTTACAACGAAGATTCTTGTTGCAAGCCAAAATTGCCAAAATTGTCATGAATCATCAATCATCAGGAAGGTCAGATTCCCGAAAGCAATCACCGAGTGCCCGAAATCTACTGAGACTCTCAGCTCCGCTAGATGTTGACCAAACAAACAAAGCTCCCTCAATATGCAGCGCTTCACAGCCTTATATCAAACCCGGACAGGGAGAGTCAGCGTTGGCCGAGGTCAGCCAACGCCCCTGCAATAGGCAGCGCGTCACAGCCTCGTACAAAATCCAGACCACCTGCGTCAGCATTAAACCAATTTCAGATAGTATGCTTCCAATAAATAGCTTGAGAACGGTGTACTTTTCGCTCTCGCACTTGTTTGTTCGGAATATCGCCGTTGTGTTTCCTTCTGTGAGTCTTTTTCGGCAACTAGGCACTAGAGTGGGTCAGCAGCAGATATCTCAGATTGGCAAATCAGCAGATATAACAACAGCGATGGCTCGTCAACACGTATTTGTCCATCTTGTGTATACTCCCTATTGTAGTTGATACTCTTCCCCTTGTAATCGTCACAAATTCAATCAACCAAGACATTTGTTGAGCCATTGTCTCCAGATCAGTGATTGTAAGTGTTTACTCGACAGTTTCCACTTCTTTCTGAAAAGAGCTAAATGAAAACTGATTTAGATAAGTGAGACAGTCTGGTACTTCAGTGTTTACCTTGTGACATACTGGCAGGATAAGTCTGCTTTCGATTTGCTCAGACGTACTAATCATCGGAATGACAGGCATTTCTTCAGGGGTGAATCAGGAACACAGACAGACATACAGCAGTATAAAAATCCAACATATGGTCAAAAGTGGTACTTGGTTAGTTTTCCTTGATTCCGCGGACTTTGGAGCGAATAAGTGCTAGTAGCAAGTTAGAATTTTCATAAACGTCAAATGTTAGCCTAACCAAACCATGAAAGAATGGGCAGTTTTCTTTTGGCAATTACCAGAAGGTGGACTAGCAGTCATCCACGAGTGTTCAGTTTCCCAAAAAGTGTATCCTTGTTGGAGAAAAAACTCGGAAAACTTTCGCCTGTTTCATCAAACTGAGGACATGATGCTGCCTTAGGCTGTTACGGCACTTGTGCAGGATGTAATTTCATATTCCCTTGTGACTTGCGTGAGGCGGCATTGCAGTCCCTCATAGAAAGCGATGTCTTTTCGGTTGAACTACCCCGAGGGGAATAATGAGATCTTTACGCGATTGCACAGGGAATATTCGTATGTATTCGCTAGGTGACTTATGAGAACAGCGCACAAAAGCGGAAGCGGACCAAAATATGAGTAGTTTCTTTTATGAAAATTTCCTATCCCTGTTTTGTGCCAACCACATGTTCGGTAATGCTCATCGTATGATTTTCTTAACCTGTAGACTGAAACTAATGGCTTGAGGAAACTGATGGATGGGGCACACAACTCACATCGCTCAAGCTTGAACACGTTCCCTCGTTCAGACGTGAAAATTCAGATACCTCCAACGTCCATTGGTGGTAACACGCTGGCCTCGCGTGTCAGATGTGCGGAGTTCAAACCTCGGCACTGCTGATTAGCTCTGACAATAGCGAAAGTCGAGTGCGGTGCTTTTCTGGGCTCACCAGAATAACTAGGCCAGAACAGGAGGACGACCGTTCAAACGAGAGTGGTGTGACTATGAGGGAGATTGAACAAGTCAACCGGTTGCATCAAAACACCGACTGGTTTGGATTTCTATTGTTTATCTTCGAAATGGTCGCGGTCGCCTGGAATCCTGGAAAGACCTTCCATTCAAAGCACACCTAAACCGGGTAGTTACAAAGTGAACTACAATGGTAAAATGTGCGTGGTCTCACAAGAGTAATTACGCAAGGACACGACGATCACTGTTCAAATGAGAGTGATGTATTTGTGAATCATTTAATCGTTTCTCCTTCCAACGCGGTTTGCTTCCTAAAATACTTCTAAATTTGTGAATGGTTCACGGGGCTAACTTGTACGCCAATTTTCGTGATTGAAGTGTGAGCGGAACTTGTCTAACTTAAGAGTTAGGAAGATATAAACGCCGATCACGCTTTTTGGATAGATATTGTCAGACCGTAACACAACGTATATTACCTGATTGATCCAAGTCAATCACCCTAAACACGTGACCGATACGAACAAAACTAACGTGATAGATCACCGGATTAACGGACTTCGTTGAGCTTTAAACGATCTATATGGCTTTTTAACGGGAACTACGTAAACACCGATTAGAAAAGGATGGAAACGCCAGATTTCCAACTTCCAAAATGCTTACTATCCTATGCACACATCAAAGACCACACTGATTTAGAAGATCCGAGTTTGTTTCTGATCTCTTTTGGGGCGGTTAACCTAATTAAACACCGCCATTACCAATGTGCCTATGATTAAGTATCGTTTGTTCATTCTACCGTTGGTTGTATTGACACACTGTTACAAGGTTCATACATTTGTCCTGCTTCCAAACTGCTGAGTGGGAAAGCAGGCACACGATATCACGTGTGCTTCGAATCCGCACGTGCGCACAGGTGCGTCCAGGGCGAACCGTACCTCATGGTCGCGGAAAAGTTATTTTTCAGTTCCACGCAAACTTTCACGCAGACAAGTCCAACCACGCAGCTGCTGGATGCAGTCAAGTTGTGGGAGGATAAACGTTTGATGTCCTGAATGTGAGGTACTGTTTGGGTGGATGGTTTGAACTTATCTTCTGAATTGATTTTTTGCCCAGAACACGATTAAAGAGAGTTATTTGGAAAGCTCTTCAATTTTTACTAATATACCCACTAACCATGCTCACATATATATGAGAGATACGGAGAAACACCTCGCTTGTTAAAGAGATGGTAGTGGGCTTTTTTTGAGACGAGTTCGACAAACGCCCAACTGATTACTTGATATACATCAAAATTGATTGATATGATATGTATTATTCCTAATCACATCACTCGCATTTGACCAGTCGTCCTCCTGTGCTGGCGTAATTGTTCTGGTGAGTCCACACCAGAGTGAAGGGGAAGCACCGGACTCGAGTTTTGCTCTTATCAGAGCTGATCAGCAGTGCAAACCCATTGGCCATGCCGGGATTTGAACTCCGGACATGTGTTATCACCATTTCACCAACGCAACTGAATTTTCTCGTCCGAACGAGGGAATGTCTTCACGCTCGAGCGATATGATTGGTGTACCCGACTTTCCGCAAACCCCACAATAGATAAAATACCAATAGGCGGAACTGCGTTGCGCTGGATGAGATGCTATGGCGTCAGGTGTGAATCAACCATGTTCTTCTAAACAACAGATTTCTACACAAATTTTTACCCCCGTATTAGCTATAACACTCAGATTGACTGAGTCATTTAGGGTTTTCCATAACTGTGAAGAATACCTAAGGGCCATAAACTTAACTTGATGAAGTGGTATGTGCACGATATTCACTGAAATCCATTTATTTCGCCAATGAGTTTATTAGTCGAAATCAGTTCAATCTGGGTTCAAGTAGAGCATGAGATTGACGGAACCGTTGGGACTTTGCCTCAGCTGTGAGGCCGAAACCTGTCGTGGGTTGTTGAAAAGTTTTCAGCGGCCTTATGAAGCATCATCATCATCGTGGACAGCATGACATCAGTGTTCAACATCGATGCTTCACTGCCGTACAACCATGATTTATTTGAAAGCCTTACTGTGAAGAAAAGAGTAAAGATAGACAGGGAGGGGAATTAGTGTTAGGTTAGCACAATCATTCCGAGGTGCCTACACCTCCACGCATTCACTCAGGAAATCTGGATAGAAACTGACAACAAGAACGCCACTGAAATCGGTTGGCAGCTATATCTTGTAGTGTCTCCAACCAGGCACAGTGAGGATCAAGCGGTCCTCATCCTGGAAGACGAGTAGCACCGACAGCACCCAAGCGTTTCGTGATCTCCTTCATACTCCTCCGCCAAGTCAAGGGTTGGCCACCTCTCTGTTTACGCCACTCTGAGTTGGGCATAGAAAACAGCACTATCTCCGGCAAACGATGGTTCGGCATACGTAAAACATGTCCCAACCAACGCAGCTTGTGGTGCTGGACACATTCTTCAATGGAGGTACCCGCTGCACAACTGAAAACGCGCTTTCTAACTGCCTCGTTACGGATTCACCGACACCAACCCACACGAGATAAACACGTCCCTTGAGATTCAGGGATAAACCATTCTGACGCCATAGGTGTCTCAAGTTAGCAAACGTGGCCGAACCTTGCAGATTCGTGCATTTACCTCATCTGTCACACTACAATCAGAACTAATACAACTTCAAAGATACGTACAACACGTTATGGATAGTCTTCATGTTCAAGTTACTTTCACAAGCTGGGCTATATTGGATGTTTCCTTCCCACAAGGGCTAACAACCTGGTTGACTAGACGTTTTGATGTAACATGGTCACAATTTTAGGACAAAAATCCCACTGAAATACACTCATTGCAGACTTCGAAGTGTAATCAGTAAGTTGCAGGGGCAACCTAAATAATTATATAATTTTCGTTTGTGAAGGTTGTAGTATGTAGACAACACTGCGGAAAGCATAGGAAGGAACCAAATTCCAAGAGATCAATGGCATTATTATCCTCTGCTAAACGGGCCATCATCAGTCGTATTGAAAATCTGGCCAGCTACCTCCTGACTCTCCTTGTCAAGTGATAAGTCGTTTATGGTCAATACGGCGTTCGAAAGGACCGACATTTACTGTGCTGTGACATTCCGTAATTTACTAATGGCTGGTAAAAAAACAATGAAATCGGGACAGAATCTTAAACACGTCTGGCAGAAGCCGTTTCATGAGCTCTGTGGTGCCGTTTGTTCATTCACGACAACTTGATATTCTAAATGGCTGCCAAAATCCTTGTCGAACTGTGTAAAATCAAGTTAAAATGAAATAGAAATGTACTTGGATATAATGGTTTGATCGACCAGATGATCAGGATTGGATCAGTCTCTCGTGACAAGTTATCAAAATATCAAAGTGGACTTTCAGGCATTACAAAAACTTTCTATGAAAAACAGACCATTATGGAAGAGTTTTTAGCTTGGGCGGCCCATTCTTTACGTAGGTTGCCCGCTGGAGACAAATAATTACACAGTTCTCTACGGTTCTCTGTGCGATATATTGCTTCGTCGATAAGCAGATAAGCCTCTGGATAAGCAGAATGCGGCCTCATCTGTTCAGGTACCTCCTGCTCTCTGGGCTTAGTCTTGTTCAAGAACCTCGAGAATCTACTACAGACCAGTTTGATACCCATGGTGTGTCCACTGTAAACCGCTCAAACCAGATTACGGAACAGCTGCTAAAGTTTTCCACGCCTCCAAGGAAAATGTGCAACTTTGCAGCGAAGGACTTTTTCCTTTCATTTGTTCAGCAGATCAGCAGATAGGAATGCTTATCCGGATACGTTTGTCTTAATTTGAGGTCAAATGTGATTACCTATTGATATTTCAGTAAACTTATTGTTGTGGACCATATACATTGGGCATTCCCCGCGTGAGTCCGAATCCCATCCCCGTCCCCAACTTGTTGTGGACCACAGTCTAATTAATGCCTTCTTATTACCGTGAACCCCGGTGTGGATAAATGATTGATAGCCTGGTGCGCTTGGCCAAACCAGAAAAAGCCAACGGGCGTGCGAACCGGCCGACCTATTGATCACTTTCGCGTGCATGGTCCAGTTGCCCACTCATACTACTTGTTTTGAGGAGATGAGTAGATTAATTAAGAACGTGGAGATACATACATATTCTCTTTCCAGAGCTGACAGTAATGCTGGATTCATGAACTTTAACAACTTTCACTAATCGGTTAACGAGCCTGTCATTTTTTGGAACAAGGCACCATCACTCAGTGCTATCCGCTAAATTGGTGTATACTCTCCCCCACAGAAACACCTTGGGCTACTAGTGTAACGGTGATACTACTGATGGAGAGGTATGCGAGTAGTATACGTTGTTCTTGGAGATTCGCTCTGCGTCTCTTGAAAAGGGGAGATCTGTTGCGGAATTTGTGGAGTCGCTTTGTAACATTTGCTCGGATTTCAGCAATGAATGATTGAGAGTCAATGAATATACAGGAAAATTCAAGAAGACGCGTTCAGAAGAAGATGGACGTCCAGTTTTCGTGAATAAGATGCAAATGAGAGTTTTGCATCCCTGTTCAATGGTCTGTAACAGGTCAGTTGGGATTTTCTAATAAATAACTCCGCAGCGAAGGTCTTCTTCCTTTCACTAGTATGATGTCTTCCACACGAGTATTTCCTCATCGGACAAATGATGAGACATATTCTGCAATTTTTAGCGAAATACACTCATTCGCAAATTGATTTGGTTTTTCAAGAGACTAACCCGGAACACAGCTGAATCTCTGGTTTGTGACGTTTCCAAGTCGTGGGCTGTCGACGAATTTTCAGCAACCTTACGAGTAGTGCATTACGAATGTTCTGCAATTTTTCTTCACTTGAGCGACTGTGTTTCGGATAGCTTTTGGAAGTGCGCGGTGAGTACTTTTGACATTCAGGCTTAAAGGCAAAACATGGTTAATCGGCGAGGTAATTGTCAGTAGTTGTCACTAGATCTTTCTGAGCAGTGGTTGCTGTTACGCCTAGCCAAACTCGGGTGATTAGGAGGGAAAAAATGCAGATCGGAAATTCATGTTATCCTCTCAACACGTTTTGCGTTCTCTCAGTACTAGTTTCAGTCTACATCACAACTGCGCCTTTCCCGAGGGGAACGGATCTGGTCACGCATACCAAAAGTAATTATCGATTATGCCAAGTCAGATCTACTCAGGAAGAGTTGTAGTGGTCCCTCACTAGATCGTGCGTCACAAACAGTCAAACCAAGTGGCAACTCCTGTCCCACTCGCAACCTTAGCCGACAATATGTACACTACATCCAATTTTGTTAACGCGGCTACCACCTGCGTCACACGTCAGGCTTAAGAAGTTCACCACATCAGTTCAACTCGTATTCTTGTTCATGCAATTATCAGACACGAATGGACACCCCTCTCTTCACACTGCACACATATAGGTACACAAGTCGGCCCAACACACACAAACGCGCGCACTGGACAGGCGATTAACCAAACTCCACAAATCTCGACGGCTAACTACGGAACACGTGTAGCAGCTATACTGCAAAGAAGACACGCCCCGCGTCCGGAACTCTCAACAAGTGTCCACTTTGTTCATTGTATCAATTTTATCAAGTGCACCTAAATATTGTATTCATCATCATTATTCTGGTAAAACAGACATTTGTTAGTGCTTGTTACCTTCTATTAACCAACCTCAGCATGTTAAATTCGGAGCACTAACAGGGTGGCACATTAACAATGCTTATGTAATCCAGGGTAATTAATTGGCTGTGATATTTGACAACAAGACACTTCTTAATCAATTGGAAAACGTTTGGGACGGATTTGGAAGTCATTGTTTCAGAGAGGTTTGGTAAACAGTCGGTGGATCTTTTCATAAAGGAAACTACTCACAAGGTTGCTGAAAACACTTCGACAGCCCACGATCGGTTTCGCCCTTCTGCTTTAGGCTCATCAGGTAGGCGCAGTCCCCGAGTTTCCGTCAACCTTATGTTTTAATTGAACCCAAATTGGACTGTTTTCGACAACTACACTCATTTGCAAATCAATTTGGTTTTTCACGATTGGAGAATGTCACATGCGGGCTATGGACTAAACAAAGTCATCCCTTCCTTTCAGAGAGGTTTGATAAACAATCGGTGGATTTATTGCTGCGCAACGTTTCGCTTTTGATACAAAAGCTTTGTTGAGCCTAGTGGGTACGTAAGTAGGTTGATTGGGTTTTGATGCAGTCAGGGAACCAATTCTTATGACTAGTGACAGTGCTGGGTGTTCAGTCTGATGTTTCTGTTTGTTGGTTAGTGGGGATGACTAAGATTTACGACAGATGGGTTCGGGCGAGAGGGGAATTGTCTTCATGGTGAGCACGGACTTTTCGTCCCTGCTTGTTCAGTCTAGGACACCTTAATGGAAAATTCCTCTTAGTGTCGTTCACAGATTTCGTTCAACTGCGTTCGTCAAAGACGTCACCTATGCTAGGACAATTGGTTTGGGGATGGGGATGGGGTGGTTAATTGGATCTGACTCTACTTGGAATTTGTACTTTTAGACCAAGACCATTTCGCTGATAACTTCGCACCACCTTGTGTCATCTCGCTGATCTAAGACCGCTCTGCACACATTTGCAAGTTCTACCCTCTCTATTCTATTCACACTGGGATGCTTGGCAATTTCCACCGCCGCGGCCACCAGTCGCTCTGGTGTGAATCTTAAACCCCGTCTTAAGATGCCCAGATTTCCTAAATTTTTCTTATACCCAGTGTCTAGAGCATGCCCTACCATTGCTGAATCT
>NW_008751878.1:371442-387900 GCF_000715545.1 Opisthorchis viverrini | reverse complement strand
GAGCATGCCCTACCATTGCCGAATCTTTGTCTAACGCTCATCTACGTTTCTCGGTGGTCTGGTAATGGGACGCTTATGCTCACCGATTCTGGTGTGCAATTCCCTGGCTTTCTGACCTACATAAACCTTCGTACAGTCGCTTTTGTGTCAAAAGCGAAACGTTGACCATCAATAAATTCACCGATTGTTTATCAAACCTCTCAGAAACAAAGACACTTCTTACTTGGGAGAAGTCTGTTTACCCAGGGAACCAGGAGTTCGCTTGGTTTCTTGCAATGATTACTGCAAGAAAAAGGGTTCCGCCTAATCGGCCTCTATTGTTAGCTTATTTCTTCCTTGTTTCTGTAAGAAAATGCGCCATCCTTTCCGATTGTAAATCTATTGTGGATTATAAAAAACGAAAGCCTAACAGCATTGATAAACGAGCAATTAAACATCGTTTTCTCAGTAAATTCACTTACATAAACATACAGGTCTGTTGCTTGAGCAACAGGGTTGTCATATATCACAATTTCTCTCCAACGTATGACATCCAGAAAGACAAAATAAACAAAAATGATGACCAGATGGATGAATTTTTGTGGTTCCTGAAACGAAAGGTGGGCAATATCGTCCCGCACAAAACTGTTTTTCTGCATATCCATTGAGAAACGCTTGTTTTCAAGTTTTTACATTATTAAATATTTATAACGGGTACTTTAAGTTTACATATCGTTCCAGTTTGGAAGGAAAACAGCAGGTGTCTAGGAGTTCAATCGACACACCACGTCATGTGATCCCTACTGCTCAAAAAATGATTGGAAAATTCAAACAGTTTTATTCTAAACCACTGTACTCTTTCATAAGACGAATGAGTCGATCAGCTGGGACATCTGTCCCAACTCATTTCAAATCCAAACTTTGGTAAACTTTTGAAATGAATTTACTGGCTTCAACCAATTGGTTGAATAAATGGACACCAACTGACTGAACCAGGACAAAATCCTTGGACCGGAGTATGACGTGATACGTACTGGGCACGGATGTATTGATCTTGACTTAAGAAAGTGTGAAGTACCTGTATTTCATCGTGCCATTGCTGCGAAACTTGTGGTTGTGCAGGTGGATTCCACCTAGCTCATGTCTGTTTGTTTCCGGGGCTCTTGGGAGCGGCATTGTGTAAAATCAGGCCTTGCATAGAGAATTTTGGCGCCCGTACTATTCTGCACACCGTTTGGCTAAGCGTTATCTCAAACATCTTGGCACAGTCCCAATGTGCTCTGACTGAACGATAAGGGAACGTTCGAAGTTGATCCTCTAATTTTCTATTACGGTATACCTTACGGCTTCTAAGTTCCCACCTGTTCCTCACAGTCCGGTCAGGTCACTTGGTGAGAATGGGGTACCATGCGTTCCGGCTGCATTGAGCCGTGAATTATGTGAGTCTCATTTGGCGAATATAACCGGTGCGGTCCTTTGTTTCAGTGAGTGGATTGTGCTTTCTACTCAGAAAGGTGATTCGATTTATTTGTCACAGGTGCGTGGCACTTTACATACGTGTGTTTTTCAATTACGTACCGTTGTTAGAGGCATTTCGTGTAGCATACCATCTAAACAAGCTGGTGTTCAGGTGTTGTCCCTCGAAGACTTTTCCGTTAGATCTAAAATCGATGACACTGCGATCTGTTTCAGAACTTACAACGAACCATGTGGTGCTCACGTATCGGATTGCTTGCAAATCAGCTAGCTACCTCGCGTTTGTCCAAACAGTTTCAGATAGGTCGGTGTCTGCTAGTTCAACTTGTATACGGAGAACGTTACACATAACCTCTTGTGGTTCTCTACTGATCCTAACTTTTGCGTGCCCACCTCGATCTCCTGAACTCCGTTATCTTCGGTTTTCAAAGTTAGCTTCCTTTTTGGATACCACCCCCGGGAAATAATCTTTTGTCCCGTTATAAATAGGCCAGAAGTTGAGAATAGAATAATGAGCGAGAGACCAAAACGTCAGAAACATTAGTAAACAAGGATTGTCTTGTTTTCTGACGTTAAAAGCACCGGACTGAACATGACTGTGACAAAATAAGATGGATGTTTACCAGTGGCAAATCCCTTTCTGTTTCCTTGCCCAAAATATCGGGTGATCGGAGTCAACCTCATGGTGTAGAAGCAAGCAACGGTCGTTGCAGCCAAAAGCTTTGTCTGTATTGATCAGAATACCTGCCCCAGGTTGAATGGTCTTTTGAATAAAAAAAGACTGGAGGCGCTCAAACACTCCGGTCAGCCGCAGAGGTCAAGTACAGTGGGTCAATAAACCCAACTAAAATGCCTAATGGAGAATGGCCTTATTACAGCGAAGAACTGTTGAGGAACAGTCCGTCATATCCTATTTAATTAGCTTGTTAGCAGTGCAAATTCCAATGTTGTTTCCTCAGCACATCTTGATTCGGCAATTTTGCACATCTGTCGGTACATATCCGCTCGTTATATCCAATACAAAAGACTAGCTCCGTTATCCGACCACCTAAATCACGTAAGGAATGTCGAGTTATCTTGTTTCTACTGCTATGTGGGCGGTCAAAGCTGTTCACAAAGTAGACCGCTTAATTTACGCTTAAAGCCGAATGATCTGGCATCAGAAATTGTGGATTGGCAAGACTGAAGCTATTGGTAACGTCTTCCTCTCTTTAGGTTTCCTATAAATAGCTCTCCTGTGTTGAAAAGGATGTCAGGATGCCAGCCAAACTGTAGCTCAGTTTACCTTTCTCGACGGCTATGCCATATTACTATCCCCAATACACTTTCCTCACAGAAAACAAGGTGGTACTGAGTGTCCATATAACACGAAGAGACAAGCTAATGATGAATTTTTCTAAGTATTAAACGGAAATTTGAAATTCACGTGTATTATGAGGACTCCACCATATCAACTCACTGTACCCCAATTCTGCTACATTCTCTCACCATTTGCCGCGCCCCATCACCTTTTATCACATCGTCATTCAACAGATTTCTTAAACAAAAGAGCAACTGAGAAAGTCAGAAGCACCTTTATAACTCGTTACGTATTTTCAGTTGTTTAGCCTAAAGTTCAACGGCCGATTGCCTTTCACAGCAATTTCCTGAAATCAGCACAGCCTCTGAATACGGCAATGTCAGGTTCTCAACATGATTTTTTTCAGTTCCAATGGTAGACAGATTTATTGATGACTGTGGACACTTTTTTCGCGTGATACAATTTAGTACTGGCAGTCAAGCAAAATCTAGGCTCCCAGTAGGGTCACATGTTCCTGTGTCTCCGCAGCGAGAGCTGCCATTGGTTCGTTGAATCCCAGTAACCTTGGGTGCACCGACCGATGTACCAGATAGAACAGAAGCGTCGCCTGCTGGTGTTTTTGGTAGAAATGAGGTCAGCGTGGAGTTTGACTATGTGGGGACACGGTGCATGTGTGAAAAAAATCGCCTGCTGGTCTTTTTGGTAGACATGAGGCCAACATGGAGTTTAACCATGTGGGGACACGGTGCATGTGTGAAAAAAGGTAGACGAAAGCTTCAAGTCAAAACACTGATGAATTCGAGGCAAAGCACATCTGTCTGGTCTACAAAGGTGCCTCCGAAGAGCAGACTGTAAAGGCGTTTGCCCCTCAAACACACAGGTGATACCATCCACGACACTAAGTCACAGTTATCCCATCAAAGCTGTACAAAATGTATCTACCCACCAGTTAGTTGCTGCCGAGAACAGAGTGGCCTGTTGCGTATCGTCATTGGGTAGACACCTTAGTTTCCTTCTAGAAAGCACGTCATTTTGCTTCCACTGGCAGGTTATTAGACAGCAAGACTAGTGAGCTTTGGCGCGTATTATTACGCTTGGAATCAGAATTTAGCCTCATCATCCAATATCCAAAAAAGGTTTTCCCAGTCCTACCAGAAGTAATTTGCTGATTAATAGTGATCGCATCTTACTGGCGTCATGAGAAACCGAATGAGAAAACATCTACAGAAGTGAAATAGGAATGGCATTTTTAGGTTGAAACAAAGCGTAGCAGCTTGCAGTTTCTTTAAATATGGAGACAGTTTGAGCTAGGGTAAACATCACAAACGAGAGATTCAGCTGATGAGTTCCAGGTGAGGTTACTCCCAAATCAAATTAGTTTGCCATTGAATGTATTTCGCTAGAGGAAACTACTTACTTAGTCTCATGAGTAAGTGACTTTGAACCGTACTTGGCATATTAATTGCCCGTGGATTCAACCAATAAGATTCACTGATTGCGATTGTAGAGTTCTCGATCGAAGACGGCAAATGCCAAGGTGATCTGCCTCCAAACGGAGAGAGACGATAACTCATTTTGGTCGAATGAAGGACTTCATTAGTTCGTCGTTGTGAACTTTGGACGATGTTTCTCCACCCAGCGGTGTAGAAAGATGCAGTAATTTATCACACATTTTACTTGAAAGTTCGGCAAACCATTACTCGGGGAATCCTTCTGGATTCCGTTCCGATAAAACCCGAGGAGAAAGGACTAACTGGATTTTGAAAAAAACCTATCTATCTATCTATCTATCTATCTATCTATCTTCTATCTATCTATCTATCTATCTATCTATCTATCTATCTATCTATCTATCTATCTATCTATCTATCTATCTATCTATCTAATCTACTATCTATCTATCTATCTATCTATCTATCTATCTATCTATCTATCTATCTATCTATCTATCTATCTATCTATCTATCTATCTATCTATCTATCTATCTATCTATCTATCTATCTATCTATCTATCTATCTATCTATCTATCTATCTATCTATCTATCTATCTATCTATCTATCTATCTATCTATCTATCTATCTATCTATCTATCTATCTATCTATCTATCTATCTATCTATCTATCTATCTATCTGTTTATTTATCTATCTATCCAGTCATCCATCCATCCGTCCACCTGTCCTAACCTCTGTTTGTCCGCCGATCGTACGCTTTCTGCACACAGTCGGCGTATAAAATAATCTACATGGTGTGACCCTGCCATGTCCACATGGCCTGCACTCTCAATAAGGTCAACTTATTGAGCTATTCACTCTGTTGCTTAATTCACTGAGCTTCAGTTGTTAATTTAATGTCACAGTGCTTATTCTGTTAGCAAACGTGGGGTTTCATCCAACGAATTCACACCTTGGGGAGAGAAAACCTTCCCTGGTTTGACTTAACTCGGTTTGAGTTGAAATACCAAGTGTCGGAAGAATGGGGAGGCCACCTAAGTTGAGTTTTGGGGTGCAGCACTTCCGTCATGCTCTCTGAGATACTGCACGTTTGAAAAAAATAATATTTTCAAAATTACGTTGCTTGACATCCGGTACAGGTTCAGTTAACTAGAGGCTCTCTCTTAGGAGAAGTTTGGTAACATTCGGCAGGTTCGCAGCTGGGAAACGTTTCGCTTTTGACACAAAAGTTTCATCGGGTCAAGTGGCTAGGTTGCGAGGTTCGCGGAGATTTAAGGGCGAAAGAGACTCAATTAGTCAAGCTCAATCTGTGTTAGGTGTTGGCCAAGGGATTTTGTCTGTTAGGGTGGGTCATCGAGTGTTAAGCCAATGGGAAAAACGATATGGATCTGGGGACAGCTTGGGGTCTAGTTCTTCCGGTTCATTTCACGCGTGATCCCTCTCTTTAACTTCGTTGGGACTTTTCGTCCGTCTGTGTGGATGCGCTAGTACTGTCATAGTTCTGTAAGATTCTGTGGACTTTGGTGGGTTTGGAATCTCTACGTCCACTGACAACCAGACACGTGTCAACTCGGCTTATCGAAGACCGTTTTCCATTTGCTCGCCAGCGCCACATCCTCGATCGTATTCACGCTATGAGGCTTGGTAATTCCCATCCTCTCGGCTATCAGGCGCTGTGGTGTGAAACGCAGTCCCCGTCTTAAAACTTCCACATTCTCCTGTGTCTAACACATGTACCGCCATCGATGAGTCTTTGACCAGCGTTTGGTACTCTTCTGCATTCCTTGGTGGTTTGTTTATCCTCGTTTTATGCTCACCAATTCTGGTGTACTATTCCGTGGCATTTTGTTCCATGTAAACCTGAGTGCAATCGTTGCAGTTGATTTTATCTACGCAGTCCTTAACCCTTTCAATCAGGAAAGGATCTTTCAGTTGTACCAAAACTGATCGGGGAGTTTTTAACTACTGTAGTGATGAGTTCGACAGTCTTTGAATAACCTTTGATGTTCCTGCTTTATATGAAAAGACCGCTGTGCTAATCCATTCCTTACTGGTCTTAAAACGGAGCCAATATCCTCCTTAATTGCCGTCTAGGCAAACTCACTGGGTATCCATTTTTGTGAAGTCCTTTGGCAATCTCGATCTGAGCTGCTGATCGATCGGTCGCTTCTGTACACAGACCTATGAATCGACTAAACATCGATGCGACAATACTGGCGTGTACTTGTGGGTAGTTTAGGACAGTTCCTGTGTCTGTAGGTTTCTGGCAGATCGCAGTTTTTAATTTTTCACTACTTTTCTGGCTAACATAGTCCTGTAATGGTAGTGTGCTCGAGGTAGGATCTATCTCATGGTAACCTTGATATGACGATTTTAACTACTGAAGTAGTGGTGGAAGTTGTTCGTGTCAGCACGTTTGATTGCAACATAGGTATATTCAACATAAAACCAAAAACATTTCGGTGGACAATGATACCCGGTGAAGTCTGTTTGTTCCAAGTTCTTCATATGAGTAAGCAGTTTTGTCAAAAACAAGCTGATTGAGATTCAAACACACTCTTATGCCCTGAACTTTTTGATCCACGGTCAGCTGTGTTCATTGCTCAAGTATCGCGTCTGCCAGTGATAACCTCATGGTTAGCTTCAGAGCGTCCGCCCTAAGGATGTTTTTGTACATTTAGATTACGTCAAAACTCACGAGGACTTCGTGTATCTTCAAAGAAACCCTGCTATTTTATTACAAAAGACATAGGAATTCCCTGTGAAGGTGCTCGATTTCCCCATGTGTGGTTTTAGTATAGCAGCTGAGAATCTGGCCAGCCGATGTGGTGCACGAGCCTATACCATCCACTAGTGGCCTTATCGGGACGTTTGCCCTTCACCTAAAGCCCGACCAACCTCGTCACTTGGCCTGACAAAACTTTTGTGTCAGAAGCGAAACGTTGGCTAGTAACAAATCTACCGATTTCTCCCAAAATTTTCCGAAAACGATGACTACTCATTCGGTTCTAAGCGTTTTTCCATCGATTAAATATAAGTTCATTTCGCATCAAAACGTCAGTGAATTAAAATATGACGTTCAGCGACGAAAAAGAGTACCGCGTTGACGGCCTACCTTACCTAATTTGCTGTGGGTCGCGGCAAGCGAAAAGTAAAGTTAATATACATTGACCTGGCGAAATACACCCATTTGCAGATAAATTTGGATTCGCGAGAGACTTATCTGGAACCCAGCTGAATCTCTCATTTCTGATGTGTCCAGACAACTGAATGTGCTGCACCAGGCTGCCTGTTGGTACGATATTCGAGATATCGCGATACTCTGCTCATAAGGTCACTGAAAATTCTTCCACAGCCAACAACCGGCTTCACTCCCTGGGGCTCATTAGGGTTTGCTCATTAGCGGTGAACATTCTTTAGGATGAAATCCAGATTTTGTCGTGCAAACCAAAGTTTTCATAAACGAGAAATTCATCTGGGTCCCAGGTTTGTCTCTCGCAAAATCGAATTTGCTTGCAAATAAGTCTACTTCGCCAACCTCGTGCAAATTGGTTTCAAGTAGAAGATAAGGTTGACGGAAACTCGCGGACTGTGCTTACCTGATGAGCCCCAAGAAGGGCGAAACCGGCCGTGGACTGTCGGAAAATTTTGTGCAACCTTATGAGTAGTGTATTATGTATATACATTGACCTAAACCACCAGTGTGTTTGAGCGTTAGTTAGAGGAAAACGTTGCCTAATTGCATTAAACGACAAACGTCAAATCATATTTTACGTTGAGATATAAAAACCCACTTTGTGGCGGAGAGATGCACTGATACTTTAAAAGAACAGTATCTCAATTAAAGAGCATTGTGAGGTTCTATCTTCGATACAGAACGTGGTACCCGCTAAATACACTCATCTGCACATCCAGTTTGTTCGAATGACAGAATCCCATATGAAATTTGGTTTATGATATTCTGGATGCGCTGCACAAAAGCCGTTTCATCATATTCGGAGCCGAACTAGCTGGGATTCGGTTGAGTCCGCCGTTAAAACTAAATCCGTGTGCAAACAAATGTACTTGGCAAACTTTGTACAATTTGGGCTCAGGGAGAACGTAGGATTCAAGGCAACTTCGGGGCTGCGCCTACCTGATGAGCCCTAAGAAGGGCAAAACCCGTCGCTGGCTAAAACATAGTGTAGTTGAGACTACTTTTGCAGCAGTCTGCATCATTCAAACGCATAACAGAATGTCTTAGCATCCTTGTGGGTAGCATGTCAAAACGGAAAATAAGTTCAATGAACATCTGCTCTGACCTAATTTTTCGTAAAATTTGAGTATCCTAAATTGGATGGGAGCAAACAAAATAAAGATGAGCGTGTGCGTTACGCATTCGGTATGCGAGGAAATTTTGAATGTAATGTTTCATTATTTCCCCAATCAATTGTCCAATGGACAAGAACCAATTGAAAGTAATAGCACACGCTGTAGTAGATATCCCTGACCTACACAGTTTGTCTCTGTCAAGCGGCGTTCTAATTTATCCTCGGCTTCTCAGTAATATGAACAAGCGTGATGGAGTAGACGATTGATATTCATACCTTAACAAATTGAATTCTTGCATTGGATCCGACATGAGGCTAGAACCCATTTCCGCCACACTGCTCTTCCTAGGATTTGTGGAATTTGTGTGTGATCCATATCTTAACAACTTGAATTCTTGCATTGGATCCGACATGAGGCTAGAACCCATTTCCGCCACACTGCTCTTCCTAGGATTTGTGGAAACTGTGATGTACTGTTAACTAGAAACCAGAGGACACTGATGTGATCTTACTCTACTCACCACTTTATCCGAACGCAGTATGTGCCAGTTAGGTTTCAGTAATATATGTAGTCCACCAACAGTGTCATGCACGAAGGAGGTCGACAGAGCAGCAAAATGAATTGCGGCAAAAGAAGAACCAGACAACCGGTGGGTTCGATTAGTCGGCAAATAAGGCGGATACCGACTCCAACACTGAGATTCAAAACAGAACAACATTCATTCCATACATATCAGGGCCTTCTAAAGTCAGTTAAATGGCGTTGGTTGACAGGACTAGGGGCTGCGTAAACAAACCAAAATGTAACGACTGCTTGAAGGTTTACACCGGTCAAACTCACCTGATCGGTGAGTATCTCCGAGAAACAACCACACATAGGGGACTGTTGCACACCTGATCGGTGAGTATCTCCGAGAAACAACCACACATAGGGCAAAGTACACAGCTGACGTTGGATGCAAAATAAAGCTGGGGAGTGTGACAATTTCGGGCTAGGGTGATGGAAACTGCCAAGCAACCCCACCTGAATAAAACAAAGGATTTGGAACTGCCAATCGTGTGGACAGTGGTTTTGGATAAGCCGAGATAACACAGAGAGGCAGGTGGATATCAGTGGAACCATTAAAAAAAACCTAAACAAAGTTAATTCCCCCTAATCTTCCCGACCCAACTGTCCTAGCACCTCCTAGCTCAGACAGATGAACAAATTTTCAAATGAAACCCAAGAGGAATATCCCACTATGTCGCCCCAACCCCGATAAGAAACTTGAATTCATTTAAAAATCACTTTTCTGCTAGCCCATTCCTCGTAAATGTTGGTTACCAACCAATAAGAACTTTTGACTAACGCTCAGCAATGATTAAGTGGACTGCTTGAAAGAGACTACACTGATCAGTTCTCCGTTCACCCTAAATCTCGGTCAACCTTATTCATTCTATTTGACGAAGCCGTTGTGTCAACAGCGAAACTTTGATCGACTGATTACCACATCCATCCGAAGCCATCTCCTGCCATAGTATGTCTATTGAGTAGTATGGTAGTGGTCTACTGAGGTATATTCCCAGTTCGGGTATTTGGGTTTGGTGTCGTCCGAAAGTTGGCTAGAAAAGCATCAATGACATCGTCCGTTGATCCTTCCACTCGAGATTTCAACAGAGCTCTTCTAATGGTATCCACAAATCTTTCGGCTTGTCCAGTTGATTGAGGTTCGTACGGCGTTGACTGGTTTTGCGATATGCTGTTCTTGAAAAGAGCTGAGACCAACTGCGTACCGTTGCCCGTTACTGTTGTATCAGATAACTCGAAAGAGCTAAAAGGCATCTGCAGACTCGTAATGGTAGCTTCGTTAAATGCCTTGCACATGCCAAAAAAATTCTGGCGTCTACAATTATCAAGTAATACAGACCATCGACAGGACTCTCGAAATCCATGTGTAGCCGTTTCCATGGCGCCTCAGCCATAAGCCATATATAGAAAGCTAAGATGATTGGAACATTTATTCATTAGGCATGACCTGGTCCGGATGGCTGACGGCGAGCAGATAGACGAAAGGCAGCGAATTCTCATATCGCGCGTTTGTACAAAAGTGATATTCTAATGTCCACTGTGGCAGAATTATGAAAACAGCAAGATTTTTCTTCTAGGTAACGATCACTTTGGATAAAGAGGTGTCCTCTTCCAGTAAGGAAAGACAGGTCGGAATAAGTTGGACCACACATCCCCGTCACCTACTGGTTCACAGTGACCCTGCGGCATATTGACTGTTACAATCGAATCCTCGATCGATTTCACATGCAATATCTGCGGCTACGCATACACTGGTCAGACCGAATCCCTCATATCAAAGTCCTCTAAAAGGTGAAATTGTAAGGACTCAAAGGTATCCTAATTCCAAACCAGCTGGACTCGCAAGGCGATGTAAAACGTGTGTCCACAGAAAGCATTTCAAAACAGCCGTTACATGAACAGTTACAGAATGATCTGCCAGGCCAAGGAAGTAGAAAAGCAACCTTGTGGAAAGGTTAGGTGAGGTCAAGCCATAGTTATTTTGATATTCCATTGACAAAATATCTAGTTTTAAGTGGAACCATGAAGCGAAAGTCCGTACACATAGCTATGGTGCGTTATGAGGCCCCGACGATCTCGCTACTCGAAATTCAATGATACTTTCTTAGACGACTCACGGCGGGCCGACCGCTTAACGGTGGATGCTACTGACAAGGAATGGGAGTAGTACGTGGTGTCCTCATAACTCCGCTTTGCGTCTATTGAGAAGTGAGATTTATTACGGAATTTATGGAACTGCTTTGTACCATTCGCTTACGTTTGACTGATAGTCAATGAATATCCAGGGAAGTTCAGGAAGACGTGTTTGAGAAGAACACAGTTACGCAGTTTTTATAAATAAGATGCAAATGTGAGTTTTGCTTTCCTGTCCAATAGTCTGTAAGTGTTCAGTAGGTATTTTCACTAAGTAGCTCTCCCCAGCGAAGGCCTTTTTCTTTTCACGCGTGGCATCCCGGAATACTTATTGGGTTACTTAATTAAGGGAACTCCAGTGTTCCCGTCTTCTGTTACGCCGCCAACTGTATAACCATAACAACTAGAGCGACCTGTACGCGACAGCGACCGGGAAGCACCTGGGTAGGTGTGATACAACGGTATCATGCCGGGAAAAATGGAAGGAACTGATTGTAACTCATTGTTTTGTGTTGTATTATCGCTGACTCGAATGCTACGATGAATACGTCGGCTGATTATTGCTAAGTGGCCTCTGCGAGTGTCTCAGCCAATCCGATTCCCTCGGGTTTGTGTCGTTATCCTCAGGCTCATCCGCACACTGAGGTCCGCGGCTGCCGTTTGCATTTTCTGGATTATGCACAGGTGTCCAAAGTTTCAACACTTCTTTGAAGCAGGTCCACACCGGCCAACAGGAAGAGCGTTTGTACAATTCGAGTGAGTCTGGTTTAGTGAAACGAACCCGTGCATAACCTACCGAAGCACGGTTACGCACGTAGTTCTGTTGAATCGATCGTATGTATGCTCTGGCAGGTTTTTTGCCGACATTATCTTTGAGGTGTGAAGCACCTGTTTAGAATGAAGTTACGGTCAAGGTTATTCATCACCAGTCTGTGGTTGGTTTTAAACAACATTGATTAATTCGATGGCATTATTAAAACCGATTATTGGAGCAAAAGGACGAATATTTGTTCGCCATGGGGGAAAAATGTTATGAACAGGATAAATACCCTCATAATCGAAATGCTCTTTCCGATGACTGGCAATAAAAGCAGAATCTTGTCGGCGAAGGTCTGGGGCCCGTAGTAAGAACAGTAAATGCTGTCTCGTAAAATTGAGGTCAAATTCTTAACCCGTTATATTCGAATCTTTGTCCAATTTCCCGCATTTGGTTCGACGAACTTACGGGCGCTTTGTCTCGTGTGCAAGCAAATTTATTACAGTCATTTTGTACCTACTCAGTTGATAGTACGGTAGTGAAGCATCGGTGTTGAACACTGATGTCATGCTGTCGATGATGGTGATGATGATAACTCGATTGACTAAAACTTACTTCTCCCCGGCATTTTCCCGCCCCCTGCATTCTCACTCCTATAACCTATACCAATACATATTACTGTGTGTCAGGTGCAATATCATTTTCATGAAAGATGAATCAGCTCATTCATCTCTTTCAACGTGAGGGCCCCTTTAAAACGCGGATGTTGCGTTGTATAAATATCCCATTGAGTCTAGTCAGACACAAAATGGTGTTCCACTGTAGTAGTATTTTCAGAATCATGCAAAAGTAAGAGAGGTAAAAGTAAGTAGAGAAACAAGAAATCCAAGTGTAACTTCTCGTGAAAAGTTCCCCGTGATCCGAGATTCGTTTGAACGCAGCAAATACGAGAGAACAACCCGAGACAGAGCAGAAACACTGGTTTACTGCCAAGGGGATATTCTCCAATTGTTTTAGCTATATGATGAGTTGATAGGTGAACCGATGAAAGTTCGCCACATATCTCTCTCTAGCCCCGTCCTGTTTTCATAATCAGTTTAACTATCTACGAGAACTGATCCGAGGCCAAGGACTTGTGAGCGTTATGGTTTGAACATTCAGTACTGCAGCACCTGCTTGCACATTACAGTGCACTATACACGCATCACACATTATTGTATATTATATGTATTATATTATTATACTATATATACGTTATATACATATAGCTATACACGTCACCGTATCATCTAGAGAGAATGATGTTCTAGGAAGGCGACGTGTACCAAACGTTGCATAAATTGGATCTAACTAACTCAGACTTGATTTATGACACAGGTTCACAACAGCTGCTCTGGTCTTCCGGATGGAAATCTACCATGTGAAGAGTGGAAACTAGTCAGAATAGGTCGGACATTCACTTGGCAGTAAAGTATAAAAGGCACTACCAGCAAACCCAGCTGCGCTGGTCATTGCCGTTTTCCTGGATGGGGGACCCCGAGACGGTCCACATCACTGGTTAGAGACATTGTCAGACATGGCCCAGTCGCGCCCTCAATGACGCTAATGCATCCGGCCTGTCGCCTTCAATGCATAGCTCCCTTCCCAATTCCCCCACTTAACAGTCCACCTGCAGTGCCTTATTTACGCATTAATTAACGAGCTCACGCGTCCAATGCTCAGCTACCTACCCCACCTCCCCAAATCATCGGTGAGCGAAACTGTGGCAGCTACAAACACCACACGACAAGTACGCGATTCTTACACCTTATGAGAGTCCGATGAATCATGTAGAGTGTACAAATCCCATTAGGTTTTCATTAGACAATACGACTGCTTCAAAATCGTGTACAAAACATTTCCCATCATCACTTTTTTAAATGGAAGAAATCTTAATTAACCCCATAGTACTGAGTCATATTCACTTTTATGTAAGTTTATGAACCGCGGCATATGCACATGCGTGAGTAGGCAGGAAAAATCTTCCCATGGAGCCAAAAAAACTGAAAAGCACTGTAAGTCTGTTTCATTCTTTTTGGCTTTCCGGTCTATAAGTGGTTCAGAGAAAGAATAAATCTAAAAAGGTGACTGAAACTCTCACCTGAGAAGTCAGCACTCGAGAAACCACATGATGTGATTTCCCTTGATTGAGGGATGGGCTAAGCACACCGCTGTTCAGCCGATCCTGTCGAATAGTTGTATTCAACCTACTAGCCGGATAATCGCGGGTTCGAACTCTGTGAGTTTCTTCAGATACAAACTGGTGATGCTTCCCAGTAACGACGAAATACCGGTACAGTGACCTTCGGCTTTTCAGCGTAGATTGGCCTCATTGACAAGACGCAATCTCAAATCAAATCCACCCATACTAGCATGAGGCGGTCTGGTGCAGCACATTCAGTTGCCTGAGAACATTACAAACGAGAGATTCAGCTGGGTTCCAGGTGAGTCTCCCTAAAGAAACAAATTAGTTTGCAAATGTGTGAAAATTCGCTAATTTCGTGCAATTTGGTTTCAAGTAGAACATAAGGTTGACGGAAACTCGGGGACTGCGCCTACCTGATGAGCCCCGACAGGAAGGGCGAAACCGTTCGTGGGCTGTCGACGGATTTTCAGCAACCTTATGAGTAGTACATTACAAAGATATACATTCTAGCACCACTTTGTTTTGATTGCTTTTCCTGTGATCTGTGTAAAGAGGCAGCGTTCATTATTGGTTTGAACAATCAAACAAACAGAAGCGACAGCATACAGGCAGTTTGATCAATACTGGCCTCCTCTTTGAAGGGAATAGTGCATTTTCAGTGACGTGTTTGTCCAATACACACAACACGTACATTGACCTCATTAGGACTTTGTTCATTTTGGGTAAACCGTAAACATTAAACAGTTGGGAAAAGTCTCATTGTATCATGTGAGCGACCACCTGAGGTACGTCAACGCCTTTTCTCTCTAAACCCCTGTTATGTTGATTCACCTTGGTAATGCCTCACTGAGAGATCCAACCTTGACCTTCAGATAGGAGCAAATGAATTAACAGGCCTCGTAGGAAACTTCCGGTCCATAAGAAATTCCGCATTCTTTCGATGCACGATGCACAAAGTTGTTCTGAATAGGATGAATTCATCAAAGTTACTCAGAATCTTTCATAGTCACTCAAGTTTGAACAACCGTGTTCCTGTTCTGGCGTAATTATTCCGGTGAGTCCACACCAAAGGGAAGCACTGGACTCGAGTTTCGCTCTCATTAGACGAAATCAGCAGTGCCTATCCAATGGCCGTGCCGGGATTTGAACCCCGGACACCTGACATGCGAGGCGAGCATGTAACCACTACTCCACCCACGCACGTTGGACGCATCTGAATTTTCACGTCCGAGCTCAAAGTTCTCAAAGTACTACCAGTATAAATAGAAGTTTTTCACCATTCATAAAGGCTTTTAATGGACTTCAAATTACCAACGATTGACCACCTCAATAAGTTAATGCATGGTGCTGGGAAGTCCGCGTGATTTTTCGAGCTGTAGCATGATTTGGCTAAGCATATACCTCCTACTAACTCAAGTATATCTCCATGAGGGGATATTGTATAGCTCGTAATCAGCGCCCAGTACACCGGTCCTCGGAATATTCCGTCTACGGAATTTCTACCATGTTGTCATCCAGCAACAAATTATCGTTCTAGTTCAAGTTCCTGCCGAGACCAAGCTCTAGGTCTAGTACTGAACCGCGCATGATTTCTCGACTCCGTGGGCCCTGAGCTAACCCCCTACATGTATATAGAAGTACTGAATTGGTAAAGAGCTGACCGTAGATCACCATAGTTTTATCATTAATTAAGAATGACCAGTACACCCATCCAAATATCTATTTGGTTTTGATGGATGACTCACCTGGAAGCCAACTGAATCCCTCCTTTGTGATGTTCTTCGAAGGGTTGAAGAGTTTCAAGTAACCTTATTGGTATTGTATTACATCTAAGCATGACTAACTTTTCTATCGACAGTTTTCAAAGCTTAGAATTAGTCGAGCTACATGTCTGCAATAGTTTTCGGATGGTTTCTCAAGTAAAACTCAATACTTTCTCATTTGGCTGGATTCGCTCCTCCTGTTTGGACAGATCTGTTAGACAAAAATTTGGTCTTTATCCACTTTTGCCTATGTAACTTTCTACAAAGCAGGTTGAACAAAATGGTTCGGACGCATCTGGTCAATCTAACTCTAAACCAAAAAACAGATAGATTTTATGGTACAACATGTTCTGTTATACCGTGCTGGACTATATTACATCACACTATACTATGCCACACTGTAGAAAACGATGCTGCAATATATAATACAATGTAATGATATGTTATATTATATATTACATATTATACATTATATATGATATATTATGTATATTTTATATCATATTATTATATAATATACTATTTTACTAT